>NW_008591796.1:10118-39376 GCF_000691845.1 Merops nubicus | reverse complement strand
GCTGAGGGGCTGCAGTGGGAAGGAGCAGTGTGGCTGCAGGGCAGGACAGGAACACCCCAGGGACCATCAGCACCCATGGCCTCCCAGCAAACAGGGAGGACAATGCCCTGCAGCTGCTAATCTCCCTGACACCGAGTGGTGGAGCATGAAGCCATCCTCCTTCTCCTCAGTTCCTGTTGGGCTTGGATCAAGCAGGAGGGAGGGAGAGCAGCTCCTGCCTACTGCAGTGGGTGGAAAGGTGGGTGCCGAAGGAGCTGCAGCTCGGGCTGAGGTGCCAGCAGGTCCCAGGGCTGGAGCTGGAGCTGGTGAGGGGTGAGGGATGGGAAGGAACCAGGTGGAACCTCCCAGCCTGGCTGGACGCGGGTGGCCAGGGGATGCCGCACGCATTGTCCCACGGATCCGCTCAGGGCTGCAGAATATCCTGGGGAAGCTGCCAGACCCCAGGGGTGAAGAATGGTCTGGATCAAGCCCTCCACCAACATCATGCTTGGTTTGAATTCATCTTTCCTCTGAAAAAAAGTCGTGTGTAGGTGACGCCGAGCTCAGAGGGGCTCCTAGCAGCTTGGAGCAAAGCAGGAGAACTGGCTTGATTTCCTCTCCTGTGTTGAAAAGTTAAACCCAAGGGCTTCTAGTCACCTATAAAGTTCTGTGGGTGTTGGTTGAAGGCCTAGGTTGGACAAACCACAGCCAGCAAGCTGGAGGGAGGAGAAGCTCCCCAAGGTCTGATAAGCCCTGGGCACACAGCGGTCCCACTCCAGCGACTGACTGATAAACCCAGGCTGGCCGGCGCCTGCTGCACCCCAGCAAGGCCACCTGCCCCCACCAGTGCCCCCAGATCCCTAGAAGGTCTTCTGCAGCACCCACGGGTGCCCACCAGCCCCAGCAGCCCTCAGGCTGGAGGTGGCCCCAGGCTCATTGCCTTGGCTTCTTGCCGTTCACCCAGTATCTATCAGGCTGCTAAAAATAATTTGGGGGCAGCAAAGAGAAGGTGATGAGTAGCTGAGGCTTCACAGCTTTGCTTCAGGGCACTTTTTCATCTTGGTGGATGAGCTGACGTGGCCATACTCTCGTCCCGAGGGGCCCTGGGAACTGGGGTGGGGGTGGAGGTGTGTGTAATCTGCCCTTCCCCAGTCACTCCCTAATTAGGGCTAGAAAACCTCCCCCAAAGTGCCAGATTCAGTTTAGTTTCCTACCATCTGCTTTCCCAGCACAGGGAGACTGCTTACCTTGACCTGCCACTGACTCTCCTGATGGCCTTGGTCACATCCCTAGGTCCTTGCTGCTCCCCCAACCCGGCCAGGGGACCTCTCAGCTCGCACCGGCAGGCGAGGAGCCCTGCAAACGCTGCCATTGCCAGCTGCAGGGGTTCTTTTGAGGCTTTTTTTGGTGGGTTTTGTCTTTTTGTCAGGGCCTAGGCAGCAGGTGGGAGGGGGAGGGCCACTGCCCCACACTCACACCATCGTGTGAGCACCCACCTAACCCCAGTGAGCTCCCCACCAGCTCCTGCTCCAGGAGGTGTCACAGCTTCCTCAGGTTTTCCTAGCTCTCCACCAGTGTCTGACTGGAACTGCTCAGAGGTCTCAAACGTCCAAAGTATCCCAGCAAGCACCATAAAGACATCTTTAAACAACATTATCCCATCTGGGTGATTACTGGAGCGCTCGTGTATTGTATTTACACCTCAGATCTACTCACTGTTGGGAGAGCAGCAACCAGGGTGGGTTTCTCCAGACCACGAGCCAAGAAAAAACATCAGGAAAGGAGTTTCTTCTGGGGAAATGGAGATTCAAAAAGTTCAGTTGGGATGGGTATGAGAAAAGGGCAACTGGATCGGGTGAAATGTTTCATTTGGGAGCCTGAATTCCTTCTTTGCACTGGGTTTGATGAGCAAATGTCAGTGCAGAAAAAGTGTCAAATCCTTCCAAGTCAACCGGTGCAAAAGAGGCTGACTTGGGAGGAGGTGGGTGGGAAAAAAAAAAAAGGCTTTATTTTTTTTTCCCTTCCCAAAAAATGAACAAAAGAGGAATTCACGAAACGTTCGGCTTGACCCGCCGGTGCCACATCCTAATGGGGATAATACCCAGCTTTTAAGGGATGAAGAGTGTTGGGCAGGGGAGCTGGTCCTGGCTGCCAGAGCTATTCCTCGTCAGCATCTGTCAGGAAAGATTAATGCCTAAGTAGGTTGTGGGCTGCCTGCCAGAGGCGCTTTGAATAATCAGATGCCGCGCGCCGATCGAGCAGCCTGCGGAAATGGAGTTGCCTCGTTACAAAATGTTGACACCGAGTAGCTCGTTTGCTGGGGATGTTCAAGCTGGTGACAACCCTGGGGGGGCGATCCCCCCCCACTCCAGCCCGAATAACTCTCCTGGATCGCAGCATTGCCTGTGCCCACCCCAGAGCAGCCGGCTGGGGAGCAGCACGGCTCCTGCAAAAAGTGTAAATATGGCCCCGAGCCGGCATTTGTGAGGTCTTGAAGGTAAAAAAAGGGTGAAAACCTGCCTCCCAAGGAAGGGGCCAGGCTGGGTTTGGGTTTTGGGGCTGGGAGCCCACGTGTCGGGGTCGTGCCTGTGTCAGAGGCAGGGCTGCGGTGGCATCGTGGGGAAGTGTCACCCTGTGCCTTGCTGGTGGTCCTCAGAGGTTGGGATACGCTGGAAAATGGCTCTTCCCTGCCTGCCAGAGCTCAGCACCAAACTGCTGCCTGGTGCTGACAGAAACTCAGGTCGTTCTGGAGCTTGCCCGTCCTTTTCCATTACCTGCAGAGAGAAGTCACTGTTTTGGGAAGAAATTACAGATATATTAACAGGGAGTCCTCTCACACCACATCACCAATCCTAATCCCACGGGATGCTGTACCACTGGTGGCAAGAGCCAGAGAGCAGAGGGCAGGACCTCAGGCACACAGCCAGCCCTGCCTGGCTTGCAGGGGCCAAAGGGGCTCGGACATGTCCTAAAGCTTCATAGGGGCTGGCAATCCCAATCAGCCACCAAACCATCCTCATCCTCATCCTCATCCTCATCCTCATCCTCATCCTCATCCTCATCCTCATGCTTCCAGAGGCTTGCTTGGCACTGGCCCAGCATTAAACAGGAGCTTAACCACCCAGAGAGGCTGGGCAGGATATTAATAGAGCCAAGGCGGAGCACACTGCTTACAGGTCCCAAAATAGGCTGCCAAGGATGCCCGAATGGAGCTGCCCGTGGGAGGGAGCTCCCCAGGAGGGTGGCGAGGGAAGGGACTGGAGCTAGGATGCTCTGGGAGCAGCCATGGGCACAGGGCAGCATTGGGTCCCGTGCCCATCCCTGGGCAGTGCACCCAGCAAGTGCCAGTTAAGAGGTTTGTCCTCCCTGGCACTACAGAAAGGCTCCTGTGGGCAACCCGGGCTGACCTCCGTAAGAGGATTACTGGGCTATTAGCGGATTGGGACCGTGGGGACGATGTTTGGAGAAATTTGCTCTCCCACCCCTCGGGAAGGGAGATTCCTGGTCCCCAGTGGGTGCCCTACCACAGGGGATGCCAGGGCTGTGCTCCCCAACCTTGTCCCTGTCCCCCTCAGCCAATGGCCGCCAGCAGCCAATGAGGACAACCATGGGGTGAAGACACCCAGGCAGGCTGCAGCCACCACTTGGAGCCCTGGATGAGCTTAGGATCTGCACTGGGAAAGCCTGAGCCCTGGCACACCTACAACCCAGCCAGTGCTGGCCACTGACCATGGGACATGGCCAGCTCACCCAGGAGAGCTTCTTCCCCCAGTGATGGAGAGATCCCAATGACTTACATTTATTTAACCTGAAAATGTAGCAGGGTGGAAAGAGATCCAGCAGCAGTATTGACAGTGAAATGCCATTCCTGGCCATGAAATATGTATGTGCTGTGTCTGCATGGGAAGGGGACAAGTCACACCCCTGGCAGCCTTTGCCACTGATCCCCAGCTGGGCATCCTCCCCACGAGGAGGACAAGGAGATGGGCAGGGAGACAGGCAGGGAGATGGGCAGTGTGGGCAGCCCAGCAGATGCCCGTTCATGTCTCAGGGTGCAGAATGAATCTCTCCTCGTGCTCCCGGGGAGCAGCCCCACCAACACGCCATGCTGAGTGGGCTGGCAGAGGCAGAGGATGCCTAAATATACCCCATAATGTTCCTAATACAGGGAACAAGTGGAAGCTGGCTGCCTCTGCACTTGCCATGTGCAGTGCCCTTCACATGCCTCCCTCATGCTCATCCCATCCAGCCTCCTTAAATCCCCACGTTGACTTGATATCTGGGAATGTTTTCCCACCGGCTCCAGTGGGGATATTCCAGGTTCATTCATCTCTGCTCCCATCACCAGTTCCTGACACTTTCTGGCACTCTCAGGAGGCAAAACTGGAGCCGTGAAGCTGAAAAATCTGATGAAAATCCCACATTGGTGGAAAGCTCTGGGACGGGGCGAGGATGCCCCAGAGCAGGCCTTAATTACAGCTCCAATTAATTGTTGGTCGCTGCTGGAGGCAGGATGAACTCTGCAGGAGCAAGATCTCAGCTGTGAGACAGCAGAACCGAGGTGCTCCCTCACCCAGCCACCCCAGTGAGCCCCTGTGCTGCCAAAACACTAATTTGGGTAAAAAAAACCCCATCCCCAAGCCCAAAGAGGAGAGGTTTCACCCTAAAAGCAGCTCCATCAGCTCAGTGCATCTCAGGAGCTGCTCCACACTCACAGTCCCATTTTAAATCAGCACCCAGCTAATTACCTCCAGCAATAAGGAAACCCTGTGTTTGTAGAGAGTATCTGCTTTAAAGTGATGTTTTATACAACATAAAAGGATTATTTTATAATTAGCTGTCTTCTCAACCCTGGCCTATTGAAATGATGCTATTAAACCATACACCGTTCTCTGCTTTTTAAATATCATCTGGAAGTTGATTAGTTTTGCATTCGTAAAGAGCAGCCATTGAAATATTTAATCATCAAGAGACCTTTTTCATATCAATGTTAACATTTCTCTTTTAAAAAATTATTCTTTCCCCTCAGTAATTACTCAAGCTTTGCTTACACAAAAAAAAAAAACCAAAAAAAACCAACAAACAAACAAACAAACAAACAAACCCAAACTGTTGAAGCAATTTTCCTGCGATGAAAGGATCAAAATAGTCCTGTGATGAACACCTTGAGCATCCTTCGGCATCTGCTGCCTGGCACAGCTCCAGGTGGGAGTCAGAGCTGCTGCTGCCAGCCCAGCTTCCACCCTTAGGACCAGCAGAATGACGTGGGATGCCCCAGGGTGGGATTCTCCTTTCCCAAGGGGTTGATCCTGGCTCTGGGAGGAGTAGGGGGGACAGGGTGGGTGAGATCCCAGCATAGTGGGCTTGGAAAGGACCTCTGGAGATCATCTCATCCAGCCCCCCTGCTCCAGCAGGTCACCCACAGCAGGGTGCCCAGGATCACACCCAGGCAGGTTTGGGATCTCTCCAGAGAAGGAGACTCCACAACCTCTCTGGGCAGCCTGCTCCAGGCTCCAGCATCCTCACACCAAAGAATTTTCTCCTCCTGTTCAGGTGGAACCTCTCTGGATTCCACTTTGTGTCTGTTGCCCCTTGTCCTGTCGCTGGGCACCACTGACGAGAGTCTGGCCCCAGCCTCTTGCCCCCCCGGGGGCCCTTTAGCCCTTGCTCAGCATTGATCAGATCCCCTCTGAGGCTTCTCCAGCTCACCAGCCCCAGGGCTCTCAGCCTTTCCTGGCACAGAGATGTGCCAGCCCCTCAGCAGCTTTGCAGCCTCTGCTGGACTCTCTCCAGCAGCTCCTTGTCTCTCTGGAACTGGGGAGCCCTGCACTGGACTCAATACTCTGGAGGCAGCCTCAGATCAGGCCATCTGCCCCAGGGGATGTACAGGTGATTTTATACAGGGTGATGAGAGATTTTAGGGCTCAAATGCAAAGGAAAGGAGCAAAGCCTGAGCCTGGGAGTGGCTGGGAGGAGCAGGATCTGTCCTGTGGCTGGGCTCAGCTTGTCCAGCTGTGCCTGCAGCAGCCCTGGGAATGAACCATCTGGATTTAGGCACACTTAAAATTCAGCTCCCGCTCCATGTCAGTCATCAGAAACGATGCATTTGTTGGGAAACGAAGCCAAGCGAGTAGTATAGAAAAGCTTGTTTGCAATATGCCTTAAATAGCCAGAACATTTATTCTACGCGCGATGAAATTCTCACATGGGTTGGGCAAATAATGAGGGTGATGTTTCTGGCTGAAGGAGAAGACTCCCAACATCAGCAAAGGGGAAAGGCACAGCTCATTTTATAATTTTAAGTTACAAATTTGCAGGCAAATGTATATTTAGAGATTCAAAAGAGCGAAATAATACATTTTTTTGGCAGGCTTCTACTTGCAAAAGAAATCTCCAGCTTTGTATTAAACTCCATGATGTTGCTTAGACAACAAAAAAAAAAAGGGAAAGCTATAGGAAAGTGATGGAGGTTGGTGAAAGGCACCAGTGGGACCTGGGAGTGTTTGCTTCCCATCAGAAAAGTGGTCCCAAATGTGTTGATTTTACCCTTCTGACAATTTAGGAGATTGAGTGAATGCAGTGGGGTTGGGGATCCCCCAAAACCTCTTGGCAGAAGTCAGGAGAGATGAGCCCACCTCCTCTTCCTGCCTGGTGTTTGGGCACGTTCCTGGGTTTGTGGCTGGACACCACACTGAAATATTGGTTTTCTTGCAATTTTACCTTGTAAGCAACATTGGGAGAGTTTTCCTATTGTTTGACCTAAAGGACCCCAAACCCATTTGTCCCCACCAGCGTTTTATTTATTTTCCCCATGGAAAGCATTCACCCCATGTGACCCAAACCCACAAAGCCTGAAACCACCATTTCCAGCAAAAAGCTACCCTAGCCAGTAGCAACACATATTTCTGCCCCACCCCTGAGAGCAAAACTCTCCTCCAAGCAGTGGCAACTTCAAATATGCCTTTAAAATAACTTTAAATATGCCTTTAAAATAACTTTAAATATCCCTTTGAAATTCTTCCCCTTCTTGCTTAAGTCCATAATTATTTTTCCTTGAGGTAATCTTCTCTGAGATGTTCATGGCTGATTTCTTGCTGAATTCCTTCTGTGCACATGGAAAATCCCCCATTAGTCATAGAGAGCTCGGTGCTCCGTTACCCATTCTCATCTTGCCTATGTCTTGATTTGACACCAGCACCCAGCACCTGTGGTGTGTGCTTCTTGGTGGTTGCACACTCTCACAGATGCCATTTGACTTGAAAAACAGGCCGTTTGGGTTGCCCGAGGCACCAGAATGATGGTTGTCTCCAAGCCCTGCGGGCCCCTGGCCGTGCCATGGACGTGCTGGGGCCAGATGCCTACCTGGGTTTTCCCTCACCCCAGGGATGGGTTGTTTTTGTGGCTCAGAGCACAACACGTGAAGGATCCCCTCAAGAGAAAAAAAAAAAAAAGAATCAAATTAGAAGCAGTAGTGTTGCTAGGGAACCAGACGTGGGTTTTTCCCCTAAACGAGTCCAAGAAAAATCCCTGAATTTCAAGTCATGTGCAAAGAGGTGCTTGGCTGGAAGCTCCTGAGCCTCCATGTTGGCTCCTCCAGGACATCAGGATCTGGCAGAGCCAAGGGCTGGTCCTGCACCCAGGATGCAACGATGCCGTGATCCTCTATAGCTCCCCGGCATGTGGGGAGAGCGGTGATGGAGGGGTGAGAGGGCAGTGGTGAAACATGGAGAAGGAAATGATGGGGGACGGGAAGGACAATGATGGGGAATTGAGAGGGCAGTGATGAAGGATGGAGAGGATGATGATGGAGGATGGAGAGGGCAGGGATAGAGAATGGGAAGGACAACAATGAAGGATGGAGAAGATGATGGAGTATGGGAAGGACGATGATGGAGGATGGGAAGAACAATGATGGAGGATGGAGAAAGCAGTGACGGAGAATAGGAAGGATGATGATGGAGAATGGAGAAGGAGATGAAGGAAAATGAAAAGGATGATGATGGAGGATGGAGGCGCCAGTAATAAAGAATGGAGAGGGTGATGATGGAGGACAGAGAGAGCAGTGTTGAAGGATGGAGACAGTGATGATGGAGGATGGAGGGGGCAGAGATGAAGGATGGAAAGCACCTAAATGGAAGGAGTGGAGCTGAGTTGGGAACAACCACGGCCCTGCAGGCTGCTGGGGGAGCTGCTATGGCCTGACCAGCATTCCAGCCGCCGTTCCAGGGGTGCCGCCAGCTCTGGGACCACCTATGTCCCCACTGTGGCCACCCCAGCCCCAAACCTCACCAGCCCGTGAGGCTGGGCCTCCCCATCCTCTGCAGGGTGCTCTTCCTCATGGAGCTCAGATCTGAATCCCAGGGTGTGGGATTTCAGAGCGCTGAAATGACTCTCACCCACACCGTCCTCCAGCTCGGGAGCCAACCAGCTTCTGTTACTAAACGTAGCTTGGAGTTTGTCTATTTATTCTTTTTTCTGTGAAAATATTCCGAATATTTTCCAAAGCAAAGCCCCAGGGGACGCTATTTTCATCTCCCCTGCGGGCTGAGAAGCTAGCTCGTTTTCCACCCACCAAAATAGCCAGGATCTTACATGGACTCATTGTGTCTTTTCAGGTTGTTTCCCGTCGGGATCCCCCAGCAGCCAGGGAAAGGAGGGTCCCTGGTGCTGCCCTGTGCCTGGTCTAACACAGCTCAGACCTCACGGAGTTGCTGGTGCACCGATTTTTTTCCTTTTTTCCCTGCAAAGTCTTCAATTTTCTAAAACTTCCTATTTCTTTAGCACCGGCGCCTGCAGAGCTGACGCTCTCAGCTTTTTGAGGGACGTTGAACTCAGGCAGTTTAAAACAGGCAGCCAGGCTAAAAGGATTGTGGCTGGCACTGCAAAATGCCACCCGGATCTCTCTCCGTACCGAGGGCTTGCACTCGTTCCCAGATTAAGGCATTGTAAAGAATTCCACAGCACAGGGGATGCTGGCAGCAGGTTCAGCTCAGCATCACCCAGGGCTGCTGGCAAAGGCTGGAATTTCAGATATTTATGTACCCCTGGGGTTATTTGCTTTGGAGAAGGCTTCAGCTCCACGAGATGGGTGGTGGGCAGAGAGAGGCTGTCAGCAGGTTGAGTTTGGAAGAAGAACCCTGATAAAGCAGAGTCAGGGACGTGAAGGATGCTCCTTGCTGAAGAACTGGAACTGGAGCGACAGCCCGGCACCAGGCTCCTGGCTGCTGCGTTAAACAGGAGCGGCCAAAATCCCCAGGAGCAACCCACCAGCTGCTGCTCGACCTTCAGCAGCTTTTAAAAATTTAGGGGCCAAATCCAAACCCTTCAAACTGGAGGATTTTGATGGTTTTTCAAAGAAAAAACCCCTCCGCCTCGAGAGCCCTCAAGTGAAGTCCTGGGCTACACCAAGCCACCGTCTTTGGCAGTTCTGCTGCATTCAGGGCTTGACTCATTTGCCCACAGCAAAAGCCACTTTGTTCAAGAGGTACCTTTTTTCAGCTGAGCCCTGTGGGCTGGATGCTCAGAGGAGAACCCGACTTCTGGCTAAGGCCCAAGGACTTTAAAGAAGATTTTAATCTAAAACTCTCCATGATCCTAGGAAAACATAACCTGAAGTTGGTCTCTGAGTTGCCCTTTTGCTACCAACCCAACCCAAACTCCACGAATGACCTGTAAGCTCCTAGACCAGCTCAGTGCTGGGAAAACAAGGGGATGTTTGTACATACCCAGAGCTGTCATTTGATCCTGCGTGGCTGGGGGAGGCGAGCCAGGGACTGGCTTTTTTGGGGAAATATAAACCAGCTCTTTCTTCTTTTGGCAACCCTTTTGTGAATTAGAAGTTGGGCATGTTCAGCCCCTGGGGAGGATGATGCTGAGGAGGACCCCGTGTCCAGGTCCCAGCCAGAGACCTGACACACGAGCATCCTCCAGCTCTTTCCACCCACCTTCAGCCCACCACGGTCTCCTCTGAACCAGACTTGAGCTTTCCCACGTCACAGCCTCTGCCCCAAAATTCATGGTCTGTAGGTAGTGTTTGGCATCGGCAGGGTGAGGGACCCAGGTTCCTCTTAGCTACACCAACTTTTCCTCTCCTTCTCCTGCCACAGTCGCCTCACTTAACATATCCAGCCCCTCTCCAGCCCCTCTCCAGCCCCATTGGACCCTGTGCCAGGCACCTGCCTGCTCAGACACTGGCTCAGCCCTGCTGAGGGATTAGGATTACACACACACTGTCAGGCAAAAACATGCCCGGGGAAGAAAGCACTTAGTGTTGTATTATTTTTTTCCTAAGTAGGTAAATATCCCTGTTGAGTGAAATATGAATATCCATCTTCAGGGTCAGGATGGGATTTGGTGCTGTAAATCTCCCCCTGGGCCGGCTTGCTTCACGAGTTTTAACCTAGGGTGACCCAGGCTGGAGCATAAGATCTGTACCTCAGGTGCAGATGAGGCCAGTTGGTCCATCCATCCCATCCATGCATCCATCCATCCCATCCACCAAAAGCAAAGGGACTGAAGGGAAGGGAAAAAACCCTTCTGTGAAACCTGGCTGCTGAACATCAACAACATACTGGCTCGTCAGCCACCCCAGGAGAGTTCTGGGCTATTGTGGAGGGTAATTCATGGAAACGTTTCCTAGAAGGTCAATAGGAAGGTCAGTAGCACTTCAAGAGCCATTTTATTGATTGGGAATTTAAATGTGTTGATTTTTCAGCATCCCAAAGGGAGAAACAATGAAGCAGAGATGTAGAATAAATAATATAATAAAACAAAAAAAGTGCTGATGTAGGTGAACACCAGGGAATAGCAAAGATTTGGTTCTGGACCTTGCAGTGGCCATGGGACCATCTCAGATGCTACAGCCACAATCCATCCTGGGCTTTCCAGACACAGAAAGCAACTGAGCACACAAATAAGGACTATGCAAAACACTGGGTTACTTCAGCTTCCCACTAGCGTTCCCAGTGCAAGTGTTTAAGCCTGGGGCAGAGTGAGCTGTGAAAGGCATCCAAAGGCTCACAGGTGGGTGAGGAGCAGGCAGGGACAGCCCTTTCTGAGGTCTCAAGTGGTGGGATTACTGCTGGGCACACTGGTTGTGCTGCTGGGGCTGGAGGGGAGGGACCTAACCCCAGCAATGGCTCTCGGCAGGAGCAGAGGCCAGGGGATGATGGAGCCAGAAGTGCCACTACCTACCACTGGCATTCACAAGGTGGTTTGGGGCACTGAAGGGAGAAAAAACCCCAACCCATATCCCGTGAGGATCATAATCCCCACTGCCAAGAGACTCACACCCATGGGGACCCTGCTGCAGGCTCTCTACAGGGCAGGAGACCATGGCACGTCAGCCTGACCAGTTCTGTGGGTCCAGCTAAGGGCCAGCATCACACAAGAGCCTTCCCTAGTCCCTTCAAAAAGAACTAACCACCTAAACTCTGGCAGAGGTTGCGATGGGGAGAAGCATTTTCATGCCATAAAAATGCTCTTCAAACAATTACTTTTCTTCATTTGCTGACATTTAATGACGGGAAGCCAGAACAAAACTTCATTTCAGGGTGAGTCCGTGTGACACTGGGGTTTAAGTTTTTCCACTGAAGTTAAAAAAAAAAAATCCTCATAGGTGGAGTGAAATAATTAATTACATGCTCAGGATTTTTTGTTTGTTTTTAATATTTAATTGAGGCAAGGTAATTTCGTGACCAAAGGTCAGTTCAAGGCCAACATTTGCAGTGTTTCACTTAGAAAACAGTGAAACAAAAGGCTTTGGCATTCAGGGAAGGTGAGTTGCTGGTTTTCCTGCTGCTCTGTGCTAAGGTGCTGGTGGGAGAGGTCCCCACACCAGGGTCTGTCTCCTCCTGCTCTTCCTAACAGCAGGAGTGCCCAGGCCAGATCCCAACAGAGGTGCCAACCTTGATTGGAACTGGCTGGCACATTAGCCCTCACCTGGAAGTGATTTTAGGCCATATCAAGCCCCCCCAATGAAGTTTTTATCCCCAGACCTCAGCAGAGGGTATCTGAGCCCTGTACTAACACACATGGGGAGACGTAACTCCAAACCACAGGGAAAAAACAAATCTTAACCCTTATTTTCAATGGAGTCCCCAAAATATCTTCCTTGGTGCCTCCTGTGTCTGTGTTTCCCAGGCTGGGGATGTGATGGACATCTCCACTTACATTGTGGGGGTGATTCCCAGCAGCCTCCTGCTGTCCAGCTCCTGCTCCTTTGCCCCTGTGTGCTGGGACAGATGCCGCCTGTTCCCCCGATGAAGCCACGAGGCTATCTGTCTCTTTTTTTGGATCTCTTCTGGCTTAAACCCAAGAGTTTCCAAGAGGCAAGAGCCTCTTGCCGTGCCCATCCTCCCACCACCTGACACAGTCTCCTCTCCACCTTATATCCAGTTGCCTCAAGTACCCGCTCCCCGGAAGAGAGATGAGGTGTTAGAGGGGATGAATATCCAGGGAATGGATCCCTCTGCTTCCCGTGCCCGTACATCCGTAACCCGAGTCCCTCGGCTCCCTGCTGTCCCTCTCTGCAGTGTCCTCTGGGCCCAGCCGAGCTGCGGGGGGTCCCGGCCCCCTCCCCTGCCCAGCACTGCGGCTCCGACCCCACAGGCTCACCCCAAAACCGGCACCCCAGGGTGAGGTGCCTTTCTCCTCCCCATGTCCTTGCCTGAAATCTGAAGGGCACTGCAAGGGCCGAGTCAGGACTAGCTGAGAAACCCAAATAAAGGTCAGGAGATGAGGTTTCCATTTAATCAGCCTCATGGCACCGCTCTCCCCCCCGCCCCCCAAGACAAAACACACAAGCGAGGCTGAGGAGGCGCCTGGGCACCACGTGTCGCTCACGCTCATCTGAGCCACCAGCATCTCCCACAGCCCATCGCCTTGCTCCTCATCTGCCCTGATGGCTTCGAGGGGCATCCTGAACTCAAAGAATCCCACCAAGGGCTAAGAGAGGTAGAACCAAACATCACCTGCAGTCACCTACATCCGTGTTATATTCTTCAGAACCCTCTCCTGTTTGGCTGTCAGATGCCCAAGCCTGCCCTTGCAGCTGGTGGGAATGTGGGCACTCTAATGCCCATGAACACCGGTGTGGTGGGAGTTAGGCCAGTGAAGGCTGAGAGATCGTCAAAACCCTCCCAGCATCCTCAGGTGGAGGGCGGGAGAAATGAAGAAGTTCTGTTGGGGCGGGGGAAAAGATCCCATCTCACCAGAAACTACCTAAAGAAAGATTTCTGTGGGATACGACAGCCACATCATGGTCGGTGTTTTACAGATCAAGCAAAGCCCCTTCCAGCCCAGCTAACAGCTTTGCCACTAGGAGATACTGGTGTGGAGGAGAGAGCAGAGGGTGAAGACGAGCCCCATTCTGCAGCTCTTGGTGGATGAAACCATTGCAAAGCTGGCTCTGGTTGCTGGTCGTAGCACAGGACTGGAGGAGACCTGAGGAAAGGCACAGCTTCTCCATCCCTGCACGCCCAGCCTCATGTGGCACCAGTGCTCCCAGCCCTCACACGCTGCACCAACACCTTGTTTAACCCTAGCATAACACATCTACTCCATGTCGTAACCCTGAAGAACATCCTTGTTAGGTGCTCTGGGTGTCACCATGCCCAGGTCCTCCTCCTGGCAGTTCACTTTCTGGTTTTAGGATGTGACGCACCCGTTTTTAGCGTGACTGGCTGTGCAGGATGCTCATAGGCTCAGCTCAGCTAACTCTCAGTGCCTAAAAGTTGTATTTTACCCCCAAGCCCCACGGTCCCATGTGAAGCACGTAGCCAGAAGAGAGCCCCAGGCAGCACAAGGCAGAGCGGCCCCCCTGGCACACCTCTGTGCTCAGGCACGGTGATTCACACCACTTCCCCCCTGGGATGCTAAAATAAGCCTGGATTGACCGACTCCAGCTGTGGCCACCGGCTTCCAGCTGCCAGCGTGGGAGAGCATGGTCCCTGTGGGCCAAATCCCGCCTCCCGCCTCCTCTGACCCGAGCTGCTTCCTAGGAGAGCAGCTCCACCGGGATGGGGATGTGGAATCTCCATGAGGTGGATGGCTTGCCTGCACCAGGGCTGGTGGAGACATCCAGGACATCCAGGTGCCAGGGCAATTCCTCAGCACAGCCCAGGGGAGGAATAAATCCCAGCAACATGCCCCTCCTTCCAGGGCATCACCCCAAAAAGCAGAACAGCACATGTGCTCCGGGGTGGCTCATCTCAAAGCAGGTCCTCGAGTCCCCTCTGCCCTATGGTCCTCCCCATGCCACCAAATGCAGGGACTAGAGGCCAGCCTGCAGTCCACTCGGCCTCGCTGGTGGCTCCTGTGTGGAAGCACCGCTTTTGCTGGGTTTCCATGGAAACCAGCATCACACACATGCCAACCAGGCCGGCTCCCACCCCCGGGAGATGCCCCATGTCAGACCCTGCATCTCTGCGGGCACCTTTCCTTCTGGCTCTGCCATCTCCTCGAGCCCTTTGCTCCTCCTGGTATTTGCTGCCCAGTGGCAGTAGTGAAGAGCAGTGGGGCAGGGAACAAAACCAAAATTTGGAGGATCCTGTGGGTACACAGCATGTGCCCATTGGTGTGCCTTGCTCTCTGCAATGCTCTTGCAGGTGGCACCTGAAAACACCCAGCTCCTGCCCTAGGGTGATGCAAGAGATGCATTCCCAACAGGAGTAAGCTCCACACACGAGGCTTTTTCTTATTATAACTTGCTGCCTCCAGGTCTCCAACAGATTTCTGGCAAATAATCACAGCCCCGCTATCCTCACCCGACCCTTCTCTCTCCTGCAGACATTTCCTGGCAGCTCAGCTCCCTGCTTCTTCTCCCAGGCTGTCACTTAACGGCGTCATGGCTGCGTAAGGAGGGACACGTGCTCTGAGCAGCTCGGGGGAGATGCTGCTCCAGCTCTCCTCCAGCCGGCGCTGCAGGAGGGATTGGATTGCTCCGTGGGCCCGGGCTGGTGAAGGAGCAGGAGCTCCTTGCCACTGTGCCAGGAGGGCAGGCAGCGTGCAGAGCTCTTCTTACCACCATCCAACTTCTCTGCTCCAGGATCTGGAAGTCCTGTAGTTCCCCATCACTATTTAACCCTTTATGAAACAGAATTTCTGATCATTATGCAGTTTATCAAACTAATCGCTCTCTCCCCACCATTTCCAGGCACATAACTCTGGGCACTCTCCTCAGCACCTTCCCCACTAATAAATCACAAATACTTCTGCAACTGCAGGCAAAGTATCCTCAGCCTCTTCTGTATGGCACCTGCCAGACAAAAAACTATAGCTGAAAGGTGAGTTCTTGCCCCTCACTAGCAGCAGTGCAAACCCTGCTTGCAGTTAGCAGGTGACTCTTATCCAGTTCCTACCATGGGAGTGAGAAGACAAGAGCTCTGCTGGTAGATTCAGACCCAGAATAAGGGGAAAGAGACCAACAGACAACAGCCACACGGAGCTGTGGGTGACCTGTGACCATGTTAGCAGCCAAAGGATTTTTAAACCCCCTTACAATTCCTGTGGGTGTCTCCTGGGTGAGAGGTATCTCTAAGGAAAACATCCAAAGTCAAGAAAGGGTGGGGGAAAAAAAGGCCATAACACTTTCCAAAACGAGCTATTGTTTCCAGCTATGTCCAGCTGCAGTGCTGGTCTCATCCTGAATTGAAATCATGAGGTCACGGTGGGGGATGGAGAGCAGTGGCACCCTTAGGTGATGTCCTATCACTTGTATTCATAATAAAAGGTGAGTTGCTTTTATTTGGTTTGCCAGTTTCTTGACTGGTGAAGGAATTTGGAGACAACCTCTACTCCCAGCATGATGCTTCCTACCCCTGTGTGTTCCCACATCACGTCACATCCTGACTGATACCCAACTGGGGCCAGCACCACTCTCCTCATTAAAGCTGCTCCACAAATCCCCAGCACCCCACCATTTAAGCAGGTATTTATCCCTAGCCATGTGGCTAATTCTCTTGACTGGAAGAAAACCTGGGCAAGTCTCCTTGTTAAAGCACAAAGCCAAGTGCTTATTTCCTCCAACAGGAACTTGAAAACACTCTGTTTACTAAGGTGAAAGGAGATTTTAATTTTTTAATGTGGCCTTGAACTTACAAGCTCCTGAAAATCCAGTCCTTTCTTGCTGCTTTGCTGCTGCCTTTGCTTTCAGGCTGCATGCTATGCAGTAAGGATGCCACGTCCTTGTCCCCATGAGCACTGAACCTTGTATTTATCTCCCGAAAATTGCTATGCAATGCAAATTACTCCATTTCCAAGAGTGCCGGGCGGTCGGAGCACATTTTCAATGCACAGGGCAGGGGATTAGGAACAGCCTCTGTCGTTCGCTCCCTCCCCGAGCCAAGCGGGAATAAAAGTTTCATCCTGAATTAGAAACACAGCTCCCATTCCTGCCTGCAGCTTTGGGTTCTGTGAATACAGCCAAAAAGAATGGAAAAAAAATAAAGAAAAGAAACTTGGCAAGCACTTTTCACGTGCTTGAAATTACACCCGTATTTTCTGGTGTTTCTCATTTCTCCATCGTGAGTCCATCTCTACCCACCAGCTCTCCTGGTTTGCACAGGGACCGTGGGCTCCGTTCCTGAAGCAGTGGGATGCTAATCAATAATCAATGCTCTAGAAACCCAATGCTCTGGGATCTTATTTTACTGCACTGATTGCAACACACTCCTGAGTGACTCCTGTATTCGAACAGCGCCAGTCAAAACACTTCATGTCTTGGATTTCATCGGGTGGATATTGCTAATGAACTTCTGCATTTTCTGTAGCTCAAAAATTGTCTGCTGAAAGGTGGAGGGAATCATAACATCTTCCCTGCAACCTGCAGAGAGAGGAAAAGGGAAGAGCTCTGTCAAATAAATGATTCATTACCCAGCCTTCTCCCAGGCTAGGTGCTCCTGTTAGCATCTTAAGAAGCCATCTCCATACGCGGCTTCTCTACTTGCATGGCGAGGGCAGTTGGTAATGGTCTTCCAGGGCAAGCTCTGCATGGGCAAAGTGTCCCCTGCTGCTGGGGACATCCTCAGTGCCACTGGCTTTGAGGGAAGCAGCACCCCTCTTTAATCTGAAGTAAAACCCCCTGCTTCCACTAGACACCCTGAAAGCCAGAAACCTCAATATCACACCAAGTCAAAGGAACAGGGAGGAGAAACAAAGAAGCATTCTGTATCTCCTCAGGGCAAATATACATACTATTGACACTGGGAAGATGTCAAAGTCTCTTGATGGGCTGCTGTACGCCTGTTCCTGAAAGAGTAATCATCCCATCGAGTTTCCAGCTCTTGATGACGCAGAGGATAACCAGAAGTTTCCTGTTCGGGGCTTCATAAACACCCTGAGCAGATAAACACTCATAAGCAAGGGGCTTGGGCTGGGGAGGCAACAGGCAGCAATCCTCTTTTATGAGAAATGAGATTGGAAAAATGGTAATCTCCTAAATGGGCATGGCTGGTGGGCTGATAAACAGAGCTCTGGGTTATTACAGTGATGAGCTCAATAGAAAAAGTGTAATCCCAGCCCAACTGTTCGGGGGATCGCTGCCCAGCCTCTTCCCTCCTCTCCCAAATCATCACATTAGGCTGATGGGAGAAAATAAATGAGATCACTTTGCAACGGGTTGTATAATGTCATTGAACAGAAGCATCGAGCTTTGCACTTTTATCTGGGGACATCGGTGCCTTCCTACCCTGGATCAAGTTAAAGAGCCTCAATCTTCCTGCGTGTAGCGTGTGTCCTCTGGTGCCTCCTTTCACTGGCTTCCCGTTCTCCACCAAGCAGCAGTGACCACAACTCTCTTTCCTGGAGCCTTTTCCAGGAGTCGTTTCCCCCCAGGGGCTGAGCGCCAGGGCTGCCTGCCTACCCAGGGCAGGCTGCTGGGCACCAGCACCTCCTAGTATCCCAGCAGCAGCATCACCAAGAGGACCACCACCCCCCACGCTTGCTCTGGTGTCAGGGGAAGCCCATGACACAGCTCCAAGGACACAAATCCACAGGTCATGGCGTGGAGAGGAAGGCTTTGCATCCCAGCGCCCACACAAACCCTCTCCCGACTGCCAAAACTGCAGGCGGGGACCGAATTAAAAACGAAGGACAAAATGCCATTTGATCTATTTTTGTTTAGTCTTAAAATGCAAGGAGGGGAGGGAAAAAGGCCACGTATAAAGCTGTAAGCAGCACGACAATTAGTGACAGGATAATGACTACCCAGCAGCACCGAAAAGCCGTAGGAACATCACAGACCCACAGCACCCGCCACATCAAAGAAATACAAACAGTACCAAATTAAATCAGCTCAGCAGCAAATCAAAGCACAGGGACAAGCTTCCTGGTTCTGGGAACATACCCTCGGTCTTTCCTCCAAGCCTTTGCAAACAAAGAGCTTTCTGCAGTTTGCTTGGGAGGTCATAAGGTTTGTGCAAACGCAAGTGGAGTCAAGGGGATGGCAAGCGTGGGGCAGACGCAGGCACGTCGAGGAAATTTGTTTTTAAGGTGCTAGTTTTGTAAGAAATAGTTTTGAACACAGAGAATAACAAACAGACCTCAAGCATTTGTGGTTCCTTTTTTTTCTTTTTTTTTGATGTATTTTGCATGAAATGGAAAACTAAAACAACAAGTGGTGTGCACAGTAGCAATAAACAGCACAAGAATACAACAAAAAGAGGATTCTAATTCCAAATCGACGCGCCCTGAGCTCCAAGGGCTAGGGAAAAGATCTGCCCTTATTTCTGCTGTCTGCAGGCTGGGTGTAAAAGATGCCAAGTTGCAGATAAAACCGAATGTGCTGGGAGAACGATGAGGTAAAAAGATGAAAAGGAGGTTTTGTGTTTTCTAACCCCACGATTCACGTTCAAGCATGAGGCTCTAAAAATAATTCCCAAAGTCGTGTTTGCAAGATAAAAAACAAATTGGAAAATGAGGTGGTTCTTTTTTCCCTCTTGCTTGAACAGCTCCTGATTCCAGAGCTAGTAGTGGGATGAGTAAATAACCTGGGCACGGGTATCTAGGTTCATGATTTACAGCAAGAAGATGGGATGGTTTTGAGGTCCCCTGTGCCAGGGTCTGGCTGAGCTCGGGCTCCCAGTTGGTAGTAACTCTGTGATGCAGGGCCATCATCTGCTCAGGAGGTAATCCAAGGTGGAAGGAGTGGTCATGAGTCACCCTGGACCTCAGAAAAGCTTTTGATGCCTCCTCACATGAAAGCTTTGCTACAGGGGTAGTAAAGCAGGATTGGAAAAGAGCAATTCTTGGAAAGATAAAAAGGCTGAAAACGGGGGTGAGGGTATCAAAGGCTTCGGTGCCACGAGTCCCATGGAGCCCTGAGGTCTCCTCTGGAAGTCAACAGGCACAGTGGCAACCAAGTCAGCAGCAGGCGTTTGTAGCTATGGGAAAACCTCAACAGGTCTCTGATCCCCAAAACGTGGAGTCTGAGAGATTTGAGGACCTTGTGCACCATGCAAAAGGACTCAGTAGCCATTTTTCTCCCCTATCCTGCTTTCCCTGGGACTAGTCATACGTGCTGCCTCTGCCTTTAGCGGAGTATCCCAAAGAGGAGTGGGAGATGTCTCTTGCTAGGGGTCAAGGGCAGGGAATGATCCCCACACAGCCTTATTCCCCAAGATGTCTTATTAAGAAAGCTCAAAAAGTTTCAACCCACCGGTCTGATATAACTCCAACGTCATTTGCCTGGTCTGGGAAGGGGGAATGGGTTGGTTTAGAAAAAAAAAAAATCAATCTAATTCTTATTGCATTTAATTGGTTGATAAAAAGAAAATTACACATTCCTCTCCCCCCCCGCCCCAAGAAGGGAGACTCTTTTCTACAACCATTTTAAGCCTGCCTCAAGATCAATGCAATACCCAAAATCAGCTCAGGCAGAGCCCATGCAAGCAGCCATCTGAAGGCCACTGCCAGAGTTGGGAAGAGCAGCCACAGCTCCTAAAATAAAATTCCTCCATCCCACCCTTCCCAGAGGCTTGGCAGAGGTCCCAAGGGCTCTGGTTTGCTCTCTCCCATCCCTGCTCTTCTCTTTGGGTCCGTCAGAGGATGCAGGGAGGCAGCTGGGCTGCTCCCCTCCTGCTCCTGCAAAGCTTTTAAAAAGCATCCAGCATGAGAAATTCTGTATTTCAAGGACACTTCACGCAAAAGAAATAAGCCCTTGAAAGGCCGCTCGGTACTTGGGGTTGTGTTGGAGGCTTTTATACAGATGCTGAGTCCTTTTCTTCTGTTTTTGTGGGGATGAAAGGCTGCAAGGACAGCTGGGGAGCCTGGGAGGGGTCTGTCTGTGTGCAGCCAGGCTGCACATGGTGATGTTGCAGCACTGTTCTGCCAGATCAGACATGGGAATCCTCACCTTGTTCACTGAAATCCAACCTGATCTGGGGGAAAAAAAAAAAAACAAACAAACTGATTTTAACATATTCTGATGTTTGTGGGATTAAGCCTGGGCTGTGCCCAGTGCAGTACAAGAATCAAAGAAGGTGAGTGCCTCTTGCAATGGATATAGAACACAGGAGCCAGGGAGGGAGGATGCAGATGTGTGGCATGGGACCAAAGCTTCTTCTTTAGGACAAAACCCAGTTTTTAGTCCAGCTGGGACCTGTCAGACGGCAAGCCAGGGCTCAAATCCCCTTCTATCCCCTCTTCTCATGCAGGACCTGGCGGTGGCAGCAGCTGTACAAAACCCAGAACAAGCACCAGCCCTTTCTCCACAGGGCGTACCAGTAATGACACCCAGTTCTCCCTTCCTCAGGGAGCTGGGAAGCTTCATTAATTGAGAATTTCAAGGATCTTTAAAATCAGCAGCTGAAAGATGCTTTGGAAATACAGAGCAACTTTGTTTTTTAGAATGGATATACAGTAAAATCTCTCCCCTTATTCTCTGTAAAGGGCTTTCTCCCATTCTGGAAAAGCCAGCTGGGCTATCTGAGCAAAACCGCAGGGCACTGTGAGGAGAAGGAAGGCAAAAAGAGACAGCGCAGAAAAATAAACCCAAGGTGAGACAGGCAAAGGTTTCGCTTTTTTTCTTAAGGACAATGACATTCAAATACTGAACAATACTGCCAAGGCTCCCCAAAGCAGAAAGCCAGGAGAAAACCCGGATGGCTGAAGCACTTTCTGCCAGGTGAGTGAGAGCAGAGGGAGCTGAGGCTCCCTGGGCAGGCCTGTGGCACACACCACGTGACCTGGCATTGCCACGGCAGGTACCGCACCGGTGAGCGGCTGCCAAGCCCTGCAGGGAGCAGCTGAATTAGGAGGGATTTGCTGAAGACAAGTTTTGAAATGAGACAGGTAATCTGGTCAGAGCAGGCAACGCCTGGGGATAAGAGTTGCAGCAGGAGGGATGCAGCTCGGTCCTGGATGGAGGATTTAGCCCAAGCCTTGCTCTGCTCCAGCCTTTGTCCCATCCCCACACACTTCCCTGGGGAGCTGCTGCCTCTACAAGCTTTTCAAAATGAAAACTAACCCAAATAATCTCTTTCTGCTCATTGTTGCCATTGACCTGTTGCATTCTCTTCTCAGCGTGTAGTTTAGCTCTTGTTTATTCAGAGGACTGAAAGGAAGGGACGCAAAGAAGAAAGATAAAATGGGCTTCACAGAGCACAGATGAGATCTGTTTGGCCCTGGGAAAGGTACAATTCCTGTTACAGATGGGACTCAATGACTGTCTGGACATATTTAAGAAGGACTAAAACTATTTTCTGTAAACATGAGGTGAAGCAAAGCTTAGGTGCCAAATGATGAGCCAGAGTGAATTCTGCCTACAACCTCTGCCAGCTGGACACAGCCAGGTTTCATCCATCATTCACTCAGCACTTTTCAAGACATTTGTTTTTATCTCTCCCTTTCCATAAGACATAAAAGTCTTTGAAGAATATATCTTCCAAAGCAGCCATTTCTGTATGATCAGAGCCTAAAATTAGGGAGCTATCACTTTGGTCAGGGCATCCAAGAATGCTTAGCCCAGACGTTGCCACAACTTAGCTTATCACCTGGGGCTCTTCCAAGGAACAAGAGACAGGACAAGAGCAAACAGCCTCAAGTTGTGGAACGAGTGGTTTAGGATGGACATGAGGACAAAGGTCTTCCCTGACAGGGTTGTCCACGGCTGTGCCAAGCTGCCCAGGGCAGTGGTGGAGTCCCCATCCTTGGAGATGTGGTGCTGAGGGACATGGGTCAGTGGTGACCTGGCAGTACTGGGTTAATGGTTGGACTTGATGATGTTCAATGATTCTATGAAAGCAAGGGTCTGACTCAGCAAACATTGATTTGAGATGAAGCTCCTGCCAGCCAAGGCCCTGGGGAGCTGCATCGCATGGTGATGCTCAGGGCTGAGCTGGGTTAGGGGGCTCAGCCACAACACACCCAGTCCATCTTCCTCATGGGAGACGTGTCCTACGTGTCCAGCATGAGAACAAAAATGTCCTGCAACAGCAGCCTGAGGGGCCAGATCCCACCCTTGGCCTTAGACCAAGTGCACCCCGTGTCCTAAACATTGGGGGTTTAGTTCAGAGACAGATGGGAAGAAAGTGGCTTTTTAAAACACCTGTGTCTGGGGAAGGTGGTGCAGAAATGGGTGTCATCTGTGGGGTGTTTTCCTCCTGTCCTGCTTTTTCCAGCTTTGAGGGGCTAATTGTGCTGCACAAACATAATTTCCCCTCTGGGACTTTGGGAAAGTTCTCTTTTTTTTCACTTGCCTTTAAAATTTGGCTTTTAGCTCCCAAAGCATGAAGGAGAGCTCTGCACTGGGACCTGGCCCCCAGCAAAACACAGCAGGCAGCCCACAGCCCCGTGCTGACCCATGCGCTGATGTGGGAACCAACCAGAAATATAAATTAATTATGAAATTATTGCTAAGCAATGCCTTTTTTCTGCTCCTCTTGTGCTTGCTCCATGCCCAATTGCTAAGCGATCTGGAGGTCCTTGGATCACAGGTGGCCTCATGCCACAAACAGAGGATCTTTCTGATTTTTATTAACTGCCTAAAATGTTATTCCAGGGCTGCAGGGTGGCCAGAGCAGCCCTGGGTGCTGCCGGAGAGGGAGCCGTGGGGATAGGGAAGGGGTTTAGAGCTTGGGAGGAGGAAAGGGGATGGGGGAATGTGGCCCTCACCGCTCAGCTGCTGCTGTGGAGCAAGAACACACACCCTCTGACAGCTTGCCTGGCAGGGAAAAGCAGCCAAGCTCATGTGCTGCCAGCCAGCAACCTCTCTCCGCTCTAAGGCGGCTTACAAAAGCTATTTGCTATATTAATGCTGAGAGCTGACTTCATGGAATCCTAGAATAATCAGAAAATCATAGAATTGTGGAATCCTGGACTCATCTTGCTTAGTAGGGACTTTTCAAGGCCACCTAGTCCAACCCCCTGCAGGGAGCAGGGACATCTGCAACTAGAGCAGGTTGCTCAGAGCCTCGGCCAACCTCACCTGGAATGGTTCCAGGGATGGGGCATCCAGCAGCTCAGCCAGGGTCTCACCACCCTCAGCGTCAAACATTTCTTCCTTCTGTCTGGTCTAAATCTCCCTCTTTTACTTTCAAACTATCCCCTCTTGTCCTGGTGCAACAGGCCCTTGTAAAAAGTCTCTCCCCAGCTTTCTTGTAGGGTGTAGCTCTGGTCCAGGGCTGCAGTTTGCAGGGCAGGGCCTACTGCTGAGCCCCTCCCTGAATTGTTCAGCTCCAAAAGGTAGAAACAGCATTTTTCTATTTGGAGAGATTTCATGGGGGATTCATCTGATTCCTCTGCTTTTCCAGCAGAAGTTCCTCCCCTGCTCCCTCCAGCCAAGGACCCATCACCCAGCCTAAGGGCTTGGGCACATGTGAGGTCCCCATGTAGACAGGAGAGCCCTGATTTTGCAGGGAGTGACTGCACACCTAGCCATGACCGTGCCTGCTGCTGTGCCAGGAGGCAAAGCTGGAGGCCAGCCTGGATCTCCGTCACTCATCCCAAGTTTATGGGGAAACAGGGACAGCAAAGGCAAGGGTGAGAAGCAGCCATTCTCACCCCTGGTGGGATGGTTCACCCACATCTACGTAGAGAAGCTGTCACTCTCCAAAACAAAGCAAAGGCCAGCTCAAGGCCAGGTTTAGCTCTTAAAACTCAGTCCCAGTGGGCCAGGATGGGCAGGAATCTGCAGTTCAGTCACTAATGCTAAAAATCACTCTGTGCCCAATCCCCCATTTCTTCCTAGGGCAGGACAGTATCCTGAGCTGTCCCCAGGAACTTCTTCATCACCTTCCACCATGAGAGCTGTCCCCAGCTAGCCGTCCGTGTTTCTAAACGAGTCAGAGACAGAAGAGGCTGGAAGAAGACAGTGCTGCTAAGGAGATGTGGATCCAGGAGACCTGCAAGCAAAATACAGCTGCAGCTTGGAGGCTGCAACACAAAACGTAAGGCAATAAATTTATAGGGTGAAAGCAACTTGAACATTGATCAAAAGCACAGAGAAAGCATCAGGGAGATGGGGAAATAACAGAAACTTTAATTCAGGATCCTATCTGCCAGTGCAATAAATATTAAGTTGGAGCAAGGGGAGGCTTCCTTGGGAAAGCAATAGCAAAACCACTGAGATTGATTACCCATCAAACAATATTTGACAAAGTAAAGCAATTAAGGGCTGAGAAACAAAACCTAATTTTAGGGGGGGTGAAAGGCAGGATAAATGGGTTTCCAAAGAACCAATAATCAAAGCTTTTGAGCTCACTTCAGGCCCACTGATGCTGGCTCGAATTAAAGTGCCCAGCACTTGACCAGGCTGTGCCCTTCGAGCACCCTCTGCCCAGAGGGTCTCTCCTGCCATTCAAGAACCAACAAAACATGTTTCCAGCCTCAGGGCTCTGTAGGTCCATGAAACTTGCACCCATCCACAGGAGTGACTTGCACTCCATACAAATGAGCCACGGCCACACACTGAGCACCACCATCAACCTCCTGACCCACAGACACGCGCTCCAGAGCCAAAAGTGGTGAGGAAATACAACTGCCCTCTTCTTTTTGCCTTCATGGACCACTGGCAGCTATGCCTCTTCACCACCGGTTCCTCTGGCAGGACAGGTACCTATGACTGCTGCTTCCTAGATCCACAGATCTAGGAAGATCTTACACAGATCTGTACACATACTCCCAAGAAAATTGTTGCCCCCATTGTATAAGCCTGATGACTTGCTCTTCCAGTTACCTTGGCCAGATTTTGTCCAGTTTAGGAAATACGCACAATTTGGTCTGAAGGCACCACTGAAAATGGCCCTGGATCGTTCTCCTTCAGAGAAGCTCGTTGTTGCCCATGAAAAAATCTCCTCCAGTGAGCCTGTCTGAGTGGGGAAACTGGGAGGTTTCTGCCTAGTTGGATGCTTGATGATGCATCCTCTGAGGGACTCCTTGGGACTCCAGTGGCATCAATAAGGTTGCAAGTAATGAGTTCATGCCAACTTTCTGCTCCGACCAGAAGCTAGCTATTGTTTGTTAACTGCAGCTTCCCACATGCTGGTAAATCACCAGTGTACAAATTCACTTGGGGTCTTCCACTGCTGGGATGAAAACCCACCTCTCCACACCCCTGATGCTCCCTCAATGAGACAGAAAGCAAAGCTCCTTCATCAACTGCCCACCCACCCCATCCAAACCTTGCTGAGCAATTGCCACGCACCCCAAGACGAGCTCATCAAAGCAGCTTTTTAATTGCGAGAGTAACAACTGTGATGTACAAAAATCCCAGTGAAATTTGCATGGCTAATTAAATAATTAACCACAGCCTGATCACCGAGGAATACAATTGTGCATCCGAAAATTAAAAACATCCCCTTAAGTGCTGGCAGGAAGAAATAGAAAGAGATTCACCACCCTGAGCCTCCCATCATCGAGACGTGATGATGGGTTGTGTCTTTTTGTTTAGAGGCACCACCATACTCTGAAGAAGCTTTTGGTCTCTTCCCAAAGCATTGCCAAATCATGAGCTCAAGCTAGCAGCCACATCAGAAAAGCAGGGCTAAATCTGGCCACGGTGCTGATGCTGGTGGAGCAGAGGACTGGGTGCTTTGTGCAGCTCTGTGAAGACCTCCATGGAGGGTCTGCTAGGTCCAGCCTGTGATGGAAAACATTTGAGATGTTTGTTTGCAAACCAGGATGCTGGTCAGTCTTGGTGTACTGACCCAGCACCCCAGTGTGAACTGGTATGGGAAAGGTCAGACTCATGTCTCACCTCCCATGTGCCTCCCAGATTAAATCTCTGTCTTCAGCAAAAAGCAAATCCCACTCCCTCCAGCCATGTGTACCAGACCCAAAGGGTTAAAGAGTTGTTCTCCAGCAAGGAGCAGGTGATCTGTCCTGTCTTCTTCAGCCCTGCTTTTTCAAGCAAGCTTATAAAACACACTTAAAATATTAATATGGAGATGGTCAGAACTGCACAGGCTAAAGGGGAATTTGAAAGATTAATTCTTTATCACAACCCAAGCCTTGATTTCATAATCTTAGAAAGCAGATTCCCTGAGACTCTCACCAGGATGCCTAGGTTGACAACACCAAGACCTAACGGAAGCCACAACATGACATACTTTAATTCTTCAAGAATGAACTGAAGCAACACGGGCTTGGGGAAGGAGGGAGGGGAGATGGGAAATCCAGCCCTACTAGAAAGGCCTGGGATGCTGCCAATATTTTACATTCTTCATGACACCATTTGCTGCTGGCTCCACTGCCTGATGCGATTAGTCTGAGAAAAAATTGGCCAGTGCCTTCTTGACTCCAGCCTTGCCTACAGCCAGCATCCTTGCAGTCACCAGGAGCCCCACAAGCCCCCGGATACCCACATGGGAAGTTCATTATTTCTTTCTTCTGCATTTGGTGATAGTATCTGCAAGAGCTCTGGCCTACTTTCAGTCTAGATCTTATTGACATACAAACACAGAGGGGAAAAATATCTCCCTAGAGGAGTAGAGAAGGTCTAACAGAAGGATTACTTCCAAAAGAGATCTTCTAAATGATTGCACCTCACAGTACTGGCCACGAGAAGAGCAAAGTAGTTCTTCCTCACCTCCAGCTTCTCACAAACCCTGCACCAGGTTACTAGAAACTCTTTTCTGAGTCAACATGGTTAAACTGGTGCAAAACCTCCACATGCCCAACCTTGCATATGTTTCCACCACGCTTATATAAGGTGATCAGTGATAAACCCATAAAAATCTGGCATGTGGATGAAGCACAAGAGCTGGATGAGCCCCTCGCAGGGCTCCTCAGGAGCAGCTGTGCTGCACACGCCAGATACAGAGCAGCTCCTCAGCACTGAAAGATGAGAATCAAACCATAGAAGCACGTTGGTTTCTCTCTGCCCCGGAGCTGGATGCCTAACCCTGTCCCCTGGGCTGGTGGTGGAATGCTGGGCACCCGCTGCGCTGCTCTGGGGGGTGAGGGTGGCACAGCCCCGTTAGCCGTGGCAAGGACAGATCTCCAGGTGGCAACACTGCTACCAAGGGGAATGGTGCCACTCACAGCCCCCGGCCTGCCTCTCTGCTAGCTCTGCAAATAATTGCTGTGCAGTGGAAGTAGATGAGAAGCACATAAGCAAATGTATTTCTCTGATTTGCTGAAGTCCCTGAGGAGCATCGGGGCAGTTTTTAAAAACTGGTCAAGCACTTGGGAGCTTAGACTCCATCAGACTCTAAAAAGGTCATTATTTCTGGTTGCATTTACAAATCCAGGTACGAGAAAAGCAGATTCATTTGGCCTCTGTAGCAGAATTGTCTCAAGGACTCAGCATATAGCAGAGATCCAGGACAACCATGAGCCTGCACTTCCCATAATTCAGAGCTGCCTCAGGTCACCAACCCCAGATTTCCAAAACGTAGAAAAGTATCCAAAATCAGGCCTGGAGAAACAAGTTCCCTTCATCTGCACTGCAATGGCACAAGAAGAGATCATTTGCTGAATACTTGTAAAAAACACTGCTCATTTTTCACATCTCTGAGCCATTTCATACCTTAGGCCCAAGGAGAGTGTGTTGCAAAAACCTGGACCCTTTGAACCAAGCAGAAACCTGTCCTCAGGTTCCCTGACACATGCTCAAGCAATACCCTGGCTCCAGCCTCTCTCTCTTCAGCACCTCAGCTTGTTGATTTGTAAAGTTGGTATATATGGACCCACCTCCAGGCTCCTGTGTAGCCTAACCAGTTCTCACACCAGTGATGCCGGAACTGGGATGGGCTAAAGGTACAAGAGAGCACAGTAGAGGAGAGCTACAGCCACAAAGGTGATGATTGCCATGCTAATAATTAGCATCTGCTGCCATCAGAGCCTGCAAGGCAGATCCAAGCAGGGATGTGCACTGAGCCAGCATCTCCAGTAGGTTCATGGCCAGTTGCCGAGACTCTCCAGCTTCCCAGTGCCCGCAGGGACTAGTGCAGGCTCTTGGAGCCAGTAGAAATCGTGTGTTTAGAGCAGGGTCTGTATGTTTGGCAACGGGAGCAGATCCTCTTCCTTGCCAAATGAAGCCCAGAGACTTTGCTTATGCCTTTTGCACTAGTCTGTCTTGGAAAAGAGAGAAAAAGACCACCCCTCAATGAAACCTTGTGCTTCTTACACTGAATTTTATTCCTAAAGCACAGAGCTAAACAGTCTGCATCAGCTCCTGAAGACAATGAATCCATGGAGCTATGTACGCACTTGCTGCCTGAGGGATTTCCAGCCCTGGAAGATGCTCACACCCACCTGAGCTGTGGGCTCCAGGATGTGGTGACACCCCTGCTGCTTTGGGGGCCAGTGTTTTCCACCAGCACCTTGGAAAGCTCTACCCTGCCATGACATCCTGCAGCCCAGGAGCCTTTCCCAGGTGCCCCAGCAGACACCACACACCTGCCAAACCACCCTGATGTCTGGCTAACTAGCAGAGACGAGCAGTAGCACTCCCATCCACAATTTTAACAAACACATCACATCTCAGGGAGCCTTAGAAAACACTCCCTGGAGTCCCTGTGGCTACTGGGAATCTTTCTCCATCCCAGTCCCCCCGACAACCTGTCCCAGACTGCAGATCCAGCTGCAGAGGTTTCTTCCCCCGGAGCCAGCCCCTTCCCACCCCCTCTTCCCCTGCAGACGGAGCCGCGCCGGGCAGGAGGTTTGCAGAGAAACCAGGAGTTCCGAAGAGTAATCCCGAACAGATGGCAGCTCCAGCCGTGCTGCCTCAGAAGGGCACTTTTAAAAGTAAATAGCAACAAATGTTTTAGTGTGTAATGTGCTGAAATCTTGATCTCACACAGAGCTTATTTTCTTCCCCTCCCACCCCCACACACCACATC
>NW_008591796.1:8778-9930 GCF_000691845.1 Merops nubicus | reverse complement strand
AAATGATGGCTCCATCTCAGGCAAGGAAGCAATTGAAACTTCAGAAATGCTCAGCGTCGCCTGATGAAGCTTGATGCAGTCTCCATGGCCTGAAAGCTAAATATTCTGCAAGAGAAGCAATGTACCAGGCGGATGAGTGGGAGTTTCAGATAACTCCTACCCCTTCAGCTTCCTTCTCTCAACAAAGCCAAGCGAACCAAGGTAAGATAGTCCTGCTGCAGGGGAAGAGCAAAGCTGTTTGTGTCAGCAAAGGCGCTGCATGGACGGGAGCTGCCTCAGTTGCTCTTTGCCAGTAGGAAACAGCCACTCTGCTCTTACACCGTGCCCGCCTGGGGCCACCACCACAGGGACATCGACAGGACAAATCTCCTGTCAGGGAAGCCCAGGACGTGCACTGCAGATCCTGCTATGCCTTCCTGAAATGCCACAGCCATGGGGACACAGCCAGTGTGCCACCAACCTGCAGTTCTTCATCTCTACTGCACCAAGTTGTCCCGGAGCAAAGACTTCTCAGGAAACCCAAAGTAGGGGGTCTGGGCACCCGCTGCTCCCCAGACCTAGTCCCAGCTTGGCATCACTCAGGGAGAAAGGCGTTTCTCAGGCTGTCACCCTGGCACCGAGGGTGCCTGGGGGAGCATGCCCAGATGTGTTGATGTTGCCCTGAATGAATAACATTTCCACCAGAATTTCCCACTCAAAGACGAGGCGGAGGGACACGTACCTCTAACCAGGGTCTGCCCTGCTCTAAGCTGACCTGAAGTCATGTGAATGTGATTCCCAGAGCACCCAGCCTTGTGCAAATAAACCGTGCCTAAGCACCTCCAGATGGCTTCCCAGCAGCACGGAGAGCAAGCAGAACCCGAGCAGGGCTCACGTCATCTCACCTTGGCACTGCTGACAACAGTGACTGAGTTTTGTCTCGAGGCAAGCAAACTCAGACTCAAGCATGGGTTTGAAGGTATTTGGAAGATAAAAGCTTCCTAGATAGCAAGGACATGGTCCCAAAGGACAGTTTCTGTTTAACAGGCACCCCACGTCACTGCGTAGCAAGGGCTGCGATCGTTACTCGCAGTGGAGATTCTTTCTCTGTGGGTCACAGATATCTTCCCAGCTATCCAAAATCCTCTCTAAAAGACAGCAGGACTTAGCGAC
>NW_008591796.1:6977-8747 GCF_000691845.1 Merops nubicus | reverse complement strand
CAGAAAGCAAACCTGGGAATAACAGTGTGGAATGAAATGAGGAAAGGCACTTAAGGCAAACGGAGAAAAAAACTGGAAGTGAAAAAGCAGGGAAAAAAGAGTAAATGTAAAAGTCTGGAGAAAGATCTCAGATGTCTGAGTTTTGCACAGGTTAAGATTTTCTGCAGACAAGGCTTTCCCTCTCTTCTCTACAAAGTAAGGAATTTTGTTAGACTTCCATCTGCCCAGCACCATCACAAGAGTTATTCAGAGACACTCCATCCTTCTTCCTACATGTCTAGTGGGATCAGATAGAGATTTTAGGAGGGAGCCAGTAGGGACCTACCTGGCCTGCTATGGTCATAACCCAAGGGTTTTAGGTACCACTTGTTAACTTTGTATATACTTAAGGGTTCCATGCCCTGTTCTGCTGTTTCCTGAGAAGTATTCCTACCACTGCATCTGGAGCACGTGCTTGAGGACTTGGTACGTATTCCTCTGCAGCAGTGCAACAGAAATTGTAAAGAATATTTTCAGGGAACGGAGCAGCCCTTTTCAAGATGATTGAACAAAGAGGGTTCTCTTTGTGATCCTCCTGGCAGTACAGCTTCATTTCCTTATGGGTTTGTATTCCATAGGAAATCACACGGTAGTTTCCCTTCAGCAGAGGCCTGGATCTGAGAATAAGACTGAAGTTCTTGTAAGGAAAGAGAAAAGAGGCTGAGATTTCTGCCCTGCCAGCCCCTGCCTGCCCCAGCCCAGCGACAGAAGCATGTGTTTGTACTGCTGTTCAGCGCTGGCATCACCCAGCAACCAGCAGCCAGGGTGCAAGAAGGTGACCAAGTACCCTGGGCCAGGATGGCCTCACGGGGCTGTTGTGGCATGGGGCAACCAAGGGGTGCATCGCCCCACAGCCCGGCTGTGACATACTGACGGGTCATTGCCAAAGTCAGCTGGCTCATCTGGGCACAGGGTTTGTCCTGAGTTTTGTCCTGGGTCAGAGCCACCCGGCTACCCAGCTGCAGAGCCACACTTGCAAGCAGATTTTTCTTTCCTCAAATAGATCTATTTTTATGGCAAAACTGCCCAGGACTGACTGCCTCAGTTCCTTGCTGGGCTTTGGTTTGACTCTTTTGTAATCACAGACTGACGTATACGTGGCTGATGTGAGGGCAAAGCACACTTTATTTGTTAGACAACACTTCTGGAGCTGAGCAGCCAGAATGGTCCTGAACCATTCTCCTCTTGCTAGGAGTGCAGGTGCCATTGCAGTCTGGGTCCTGAGATATAGATGCCTCTGGTGTTAAATTCATGCAGGCCAGGGCTGCGCTGAGACAGAGATCTATGGCTGTCACATTTGTCTCCAAACCTTTCACAATCACTTACTATTATCAAAAAGAATAAATGTCTGCTAAGACCCATAGTCTCTGCCTTAGAGAAAACAAGCTTTAATTCTACCTTGGCGTCAGCTCGTTGAAGGCAGCAGACTTACACCCAGCCTGGTTTTTCTCAGTACTTTCATCCAAACAACTTCCAGCTTTGCTCACAGAGGTCAAATCCTACCACATTTATCTTCAGTGCCTCAGTACTTAAAAAAACCCTCTCATTGACCTGTTTTGTTCTTCACATCAAGCAAAGCAAAGCAGAGAGGGTAGAAAGAAACATCATTGCTGTGTATATGCTAAGGGATCATCTACCTTTTTCCAAAGGTGGTCTACTCAGAAATTAAGAAGCTATTAAAATCTTACGTTTACACAATGCTGCCCATCCCATATATGAACACCAAACCAT
>NW_008591796.1:0-6946 GCF_000691845.1 Merops nubicus | reverse complement strand
CGGCTGAAAGGTGGAGTAGAGTAGATATTTAATCATTCACTGTAATTGTCCCCAACAGCACAGGAGGTGAAGAAAAGAGCACAACATTCCACAAGGAATTCAAGCAAGAAGCAGACAGCTTAATACTCATGTGAACTACTGATGCAGGTTGCCAGAGATCCCACCCTGGTATCCAAAGCTCCTGGACAGAATTCTGTTGGGAGATCAGGGAATTCATGCAGCACATTTGAAAAACACTTCTGCAGCCAGAGAATAAACAGTTTCAGCCAAAGCTGGGATCTTTTGGTCCAGGCAGTAGTCAAATATATCTCAGATAAACTGGACTGCAATAGAAGCCTGGATTCTTCAAGCTGTGACGGTGCCCTTTTCAACATCTTAATCATTAATGCACAACTCTCTTGAGCTGGCCAGATGCTACGTTTCCAACGCTGCTGAAATCAAGGGGAGTTTTGCTACTGACTGGCGAAGCCATGAGGAAGAGCCAAGAGAAACCCTCAAGGGAAATGGACTCCTCTTGGTGACTTGTATGGCATCTCCGGGCCGTGGTCAAGTTCAGCATGTAAGGGTGTCTGCCCCAGGCTGGACTGATGGATTGCCCAGCCCAGGGCAAGGCACACATGCCCTCTCCTCTTACCCTCGCAGCTCCTGACAGCTCATCTCCTGGGGACACTTTTAGCCAGAGTCAGTAATTTTGTGTATTTAATAACCTTCAATGGATCTTTTCTTCATTACTCTGTTTTCTTCCTGCTTTTTGAACCCGGATCGAGTTTAACATCCTGCCAATATTTTGATATTAACTGAGTGCACTGAAACTCCAGCTACAGAATTTACTTCAGGTACTGTTTCATCCTTGACTGAGATGTCATTTCCCCCTGTATGACCTTCTCAGATGAACACTGCCTGTTTTACATGTGCAGAATTTCTTCTCCCCCATCCCTTCCCAGCAAGTCGAGTCCTTCGCTCAGAGCATTGCGAGGGATGCTCACGAGGGTTAACTTCAGCCAAGGACAGCCAGTCTCTGTAGCGTCTCTTCAAAATCAAAGGTGAGAGATGGTTCCCGTTACTCATCCTACTCTGGAAAAGCATCTTTCTTTTACCCTGATTATAACCTCCACCAGCTAAAGCCAGACTTCATGAATCACATCGGTCCTTACAATCAAGAAGTGCTGCATGACACTGACATAACACTAGGTAAAGCTGATGCTTGTTTTAAATATTTTAACATATATTTCCAATAGAATAACAATGTGGCAAATCCACATATTAAAAACAAAACAAAACAAAACAAAACAAAACCAAAAGGCATTTGCAGCGAAAAAGAGCAGGAGTTGTATGCAATCAATGGCGTATTTCTACTCTGAGTTAGCTTCTGAGAGCTGTGAAGTAAGTTTACACTTGTATTTTCAGGGGCTGAATTAGCATTCCTCAGTAAGATCACTCATCAGGACTGCTCGTGTGAACGAGAGCTGCAAGGTTTCTGGATAGCATTTATATAAAAATGGGAATGTTCCTGAAGTGCTGCAAACAGAGCTGCTTAAAATTGTCTATCCCAATCTTGCATCTGATGACAGCAGCTGAATGAGATGACACTCGGACGCCATCAGTTGAGTGTCTCAGATGGAGTGCTCAATGCAGAAGATTAAGCTTGGTTTCAGCAGAGCCAAGCATCGACTGGTTTTCCTACACAGAGGAATCAAGACTATGCCTCTAAGCAGTGTCCCTGGGTCATGGCAGGAATTGTTTCATTCCTACTAAATCCCCACCCTTGATACTGTGGGAATAGGAATAGCAAAGGGCTGATGGGGTCCTTGCCCTGCTTAAGCCCCAAGCCAAGGTCAGCTACCCTGTCTCATTTTTGTCTCAGTCTCACCCTTGCCTGAAGGACAACGTTGTACAGCTTCAGTTTCGTGGCTTTTGAAGGTTACTAGTGCACCTGCTGAATCATTCATGCTATTCTATGTTTCTTACCGCAGAAAGTGAATAGAAGTAAGCTTCTATCTCCCACTTCTAGTTCTGTTCCACTTAGGTTCTCACATCAGCACTGTAAGTATAGATAACGACACGACCACATGAGCAGAAATTCGATCTGATGAAGGGACAGAAAATACTGCAACATTAGGTAAACCTGTCCCAAACAATGGAAATACCCACAAAGGAATCTGCATTGATTTCCAGCAGCAAAGTAGTTAATCCTTTAGCTTCTGATGATTTTTTTTTGTAGGCCCACAAGCCTCTTTATCTGCCCTGTGTCCCTGAACCACTATAAAAAGGAAAACATTGACACTGGAAAGTCTTCTTCCAGCCGGGAGTTGAAAGTCACTGCAGAAATGAGGGAGGAGTTCACACCTCATTAAGGGTTATTGACAAGTTCTTTCTCACTTTGAGAATCCATAACTTGGGGCTCTTTGCAGACTGAGGTAATGTCCTATTTCAGGCCACACAATAAATTTCTTTTCACAATAAGTAGTAGAAACCTTTAATTTTATCTTAAAAAGAAAAGATAGCCAGACCAGCTCCAAGGGCTCCTCCAGCCTAGGTACACGTAGTTCTCCTTGGCTTTCCTGGCAGATCTTCTGTCTGGCATTTGTTTCTTTGCCCCAAATACATCCCAATATCTCTCTGTTCTATCTGTGCCATGAAAGGCTTGAATGCCAAACTTTCCAAGGTTAGTTCTTAGTACTTTGAAGACAGACTGTTGTATCTCTCTGCCATGCAAGTGTGTTAACCATTGCCTCTCCAGATGGCCAACATTTCTAGCCCTGTGAGACCTAGTCGAAAAAAACCTCCCTTAATTCCAAGACATGGCTGTCAGTGACTCCCAGGCCCTGTAGTTATCATTGTCCACCCAGACAGGCATGAAAAACTAACAACAAAAGTTGGATTTTCAGCATTTCCCTAAACTTGGTCAGGCTGTCCAACTTCTTGACATCAAGTGTATTGCAAGTCATATTCTCATCCCCAGGTTATCTATTTGTTGTTGATGTTGTTGTTGTTTTAAATATTGATATCTCATTCTTGTTTTGATGCAAATTTTCCATAGAATAAATCCACCCAACACCTTCTCTTCCCTTAACACTTGTCTTTACTTCTCCATGTCCCTAGTCAAATACTAAGGGGTTTCCTCATTTGATTTGCTGGAGTAGAACTTATTTGTGGAGTATGGAGTGAGTAAGAGTGAAGTAAGGATATTTGCAATTTGACCTAGTATCTGTGCATTTCATTAATCCTCCCTCCATCAACCACTTAACCTTTATGGGTGTTCTTATTGCCTCTCATTGTATTGATTTCTGTCCACTTCTCCAATTTAGTGAGATCATGCAGTATTTTAAACCTGCCTTCCACTGCATAACTAGGTTTAGCTGGGGGGTAATTGACATCAATTTAAAGAATGAAAAATTAGGCTGAATATCCGGGGAAAACTTCCTAATGGTGAGATCTGCTAGAATGCATTGCTGTCTCTCCATGGGATTGGTGGCTGTTCCATTAGCATGTGCATTAAAACCGTACTGAAGGAATATAAGATTATAGATTGGACAGACCAGTCCTGGAGTAGGAGGGGAAAGACAAGCTGCAGAGCGTTGCAGCTTTGCCTCCTATGGTCATCTCATCCTGGATTTGCCTGGGCTGGAAGAAAAGCCAACTGTATCTTGGGCAGCAGGGCAGGGAGGGGATCCTGCCCCTCTGCCCCGCTCTGGGGAGAGCCCCCTGCAGTGCTGGGGCAGCTCTGGAGTCCTCAGCACAGCAGAGACAGGGACCTGCTGGAGCGGGGCCAGAGGAGCCCCAGCAATGACCCGAGGGGGGAACCCCTCTGCTGGGAGCCCAGCAGGAGAGAGTTGGGCTGGGGCAGCTGCAGAGGAGAAGGCTCCAGCTGGGGAGACCTTCTGGGGGCCTGCTGAGACTGCAAGGGGCCTGTCAGAAAGATGAGGAACAGGGCAAGGGGGGATGATTTTAAACTAAAAGAGGGAGATTTAGACCAGATAGAAGGAAGAAACCTTTGACACTGAGGGTGTTGAGCCCCTGTCTCAGGTTGCCCAGAGAGGTGGTCACTGCCCCATCCCTGGAACCATTCCAGGTGAGGTTGGCGGGGGCTCTGAGCAACCTGCTCTAGCTGCAGATGTCCCTGCTCCCTGCAGGGGGGTTGGACTGGATGACCTTGACAGGTCCCTTCCCACCCAAACCATTCCATGATTCTAGGAAGAAAGCCAGAGTGCTCTACAAGGCCCTGACATGAGTAGTTAGTGCCTGGGGTGGTGAGGTGTGCTGGAGGGCACATCTCTCCCCTGGCTGGCTGTAGCCAGGAGAATCCTTAGAGATCCCCATCACCTGCAGGAAGATGACACATCTGAGATCACAAGGTCATCACCTCTCCCACAACATCACCATGGCACAGCCTGTGTCAAAGGCATCTGCCAGTTCCATTACTCTCCTTCACTTCTTAAAGAAATGACAGTTTGATTCATTTTTCTAGCAGAATGGTAAAAAAAAAAAAGATTGCAGAAAGAAGCCTCTTTGTGCTGAGGCACAGACCAGAGACACAGGAGAATAAGGGCTTCAGTTCTTCAGTTTTACACCACTGACTCTTAGGTTGGTGAAGATAACACCCCAAGCAGGAACAAGCACATTCTTTGTGCACCTGGAGTGAAATAGTTGAATTGCAGCAACGGCCAGAAAAAAGGTTCTTCTCCTCTCCTTTTATGGAGAGGTTCTATCACACTTAAGAAAAAAAAAAAAAAAAAAGAAAAAAAAAGAAAAAAAAAAAAGGCACCTACTTTCATCTGAAGTTGTTACTGCCAGCAAACACTTTTTATTAAAAGAGGACTTCTGTCAGCTCATGAAAAATGGAAACAGCATTTTCAGCAACAAACCCCAACATATTTATCTCAAAAGCCAAGTAGGCTGGTATGTATTTTGCTTGTTTGGTGGGAGAGGCAAGCTTTTTTCCATTCAAGTTCTTGAAATTCGTCTGCCATGAATAAGCAGATTTTTCAAAAAAATGAAATTTCCCTCTAAGAAAATTTCAAAGGAAACATTCCCATCAGCTCTGCTCAATTAGCAGCAGCATAAGAACGGCTCAAAAATGGCTCAATTTCACAGCAGCTGCTCCCCCGAATTTTTCTGAGAGCTGAGAGACTAAGGAGAAGAAACCATTTCTGGTTTCCCCTTAAGAGAGAAATCAGCAGATATTTGTGTAGAGTCCGGGATGCAAGGGACAAAGGGCTGAGTGTGGACTCTGCACTGGTCAAGCCGCAGAGAAATCCATTTTCTCCATGGCAGGAGATGCAGGCTACAAATTTGTTGGATAACAAGCAGCCAGGGGCTGATACAAAAGACTAATTCTCTTTGTCAACCCCTTGGAGAGTATCCCAATATGACTGCGAGGCTGTCAAGCTGCTGGAGAAGATGGGAAGCAAGTGCAGCCATCTCATGAGGACCCTGCCTCTGGATTTCTTGACTGTACTTTCCCTATACGGCACTTTTGATAATGCCCTCTGGCTAGAACCATTGAAATGAAGCCTATTGATTGAAATTTGGATCTTATCGACTTCACACAAGAGATTTGCACAAATACGAAAGAGCAGGAACTGCTCTGTAACCACTCCCATCTCCACTGATTCCCTGCGGAACAGGCGGCAGGCTTGCTCGGCCACCTCACTCCCCTGAGCTTCCAGAAATAAATTACCCAAAAGCCAACTACATCGCACCTCTTAGCTCAACAATGTGCAGTAAATATCGCTGGCCTCTGAATACACTAACATTATTTATAAGCTGCCTTTTGCCTTTAGTCTGCTTCTGCCTCACATCTCTTCTTTATCTCGTTAGCCACACACCTTGTTTCTCCCCCCCCCCCCCTTCATTTCAGAGGTGTGGTGGGAAAATCAGAAGAATCTGTTCTGGGAGGAAGGTGGGATGGAAAAGTGCTTGGCGGAGATGGTTTGCCTGGAAGGAAGGCGCTGGGGAAGTTGTGCTTGAAATACTGCAAGTACTGATAGAAATTGTATTTCCACCCCTAAAGGAAGGATCCTGAATACGGGAACCAGAGAGCTCAGGCCAGCAGGTCAGAAAATCCCAGAGGAGTAGGATTTAGAGGCCAAATAAGCTGCCTCACCATTCACATCTACTTCCCACCAACCAAACCTCCCTTGTCAGACTTATTTATTGAAGTGGTGGGTGTCCACTCTCTATATCAGGCAGTGAGCCTCGGTTTTGTTCATTTTAGTTTGATGCATTTTAGCTTGCTGCGCTCAACTCTTCCCTCTTTCCAGATCTTTTTATAGCCAGACTGTCACATATCAATCAATGTTATGGATTAAAGTTGAATATATCGTGACTCGTCTGGGCCAGTAGGAAAGCATTGAAACAAAGTTCCATTTATTTTATTTTCCCCATTGACATTTGTTTTCTTCTGCATTTCCAACCTTGTGAAATGGCAAAATCTGGTAGGAAAATTGCTGGATTTTAGCTCACTGCAATTTCTAAATAATTGTTAGATGTTGTGGAATGGTTTTGACAAGAAGGCAGGTCATCAGTGTGAAGAGATCTGTCATCACACTGCAACACACAACAGAAAAACCCTGTTAATTCCACTGCTGGAGCACATACTCCAAAACGGTGGTGAAGCTCCAGTGCCTTGCATCAAGCACAGAAACGATTTGCATTGCCAAGTGTTGGTCGAATTGGTTTAACTGTGAGGAGCTCGAGAAGGGCTCCTTGCAGGTTACCCTGGCCGAAGGATGGGGTGATGGACCTGGCAGTGCGTGGGTGCGGTGTGTGGGTGTCAGACCTGCGAAGGACTCTGTGCGGGGCTGGGGTGCAGCATCCCCGCGGCTTCGGGGAGCCCAACACCGAACCCGACCCGGTCCCCCCGAGGAGCGAGGTGCTGGGCCCCGCGCAGCTGGGCCGAGGCAGACCCCAGCACTTTGCGAGCGGTGGCAAGGGGCGGGCGGCA
>NW_008591795.1:4085-4564 GCF_000691845.1 Merops nubicus | reverse complement strand
ACCCCAACCAAACAACTCTGCCAATGTACATCTTCTGAACCTCTGGCTCAACAACCTGAGTGAGGAGCTAGAAATTTACAAAGTGTATTCCATAATGCAGCAATTCATTCAAGTATTAACTATTACTGGGTCCAACAAAATATTAATCAGAACATTTTCCTAAATTTACTGAAGGGAAGAAGCAGGAAGCAATCCTAACTCATATATTGTGCATGTTATTGTTTGATTCAGCACCACTCTTCAGCTACGTTTCTGCAACCAGCTCTGCTCTAGCTCTAGCTTTAACAAACTGTTAGTAAAAGAGTGGTGGCATCATTTGGTTTCAAGATTGCCCCCACTTATTTGTGCAGTTATCTTCTAGACACCTAAGGCACCCAAGAAAACACGAAGCATTCCAGAATATAAAGATACATTCAATTCATTATGGTATATGAATTTTTTTTATAAGCATAAACCTGTTATTATTGCAGAAGAGTGAG
>NW_008591795.1:0-4025 GCF_000691845.1 Merops nubicus | reverse complement strand
TTTCCCTAGAGATTTCTTTCCTATACTTATCTCCATTTCAAGAGTATTTTTGTGAAAACTGCCTCAACAAACCACACATTCCATAGCTTATGCTTGGCTAACTTGATAAACCCACAGCTCCACTTTGTTGTGCCCAAAGAAATCTTTACTTGCTATTGTACAGAAAGTTGAACCTACTTTAAACGTATCTTGGAATATATTCTAATTTGGAAAGTGCCCATGTAAACAAACAAAATACCTAAGAAGGATCAGCCTCTGTACTGTAGATCAGATGTAATACCAAAGATTTTAATTATCAAAATGAAGACTTGTTTAGATGGCTGATTCTGTTGTATGCACTGTGTTTACTGTATCCTGACAGCTGATTTGACAAGTCTCCAATAGCTAATGGGGAGACTTGAACACACAAGCTCAGACTACCTCTTGCCAAATGTGCTGAGAGATAAGTATGACCAGAGAGTATCCCTAAAGATGAAGTCAGTTATATTTACCAGAAAGAGGGAAACTGAAAAAAAAAAAAAAAGACAGCAAAGAATAAGTTCTGTACATGATGAAATACCAATTAGTTTTTCATAGATGCTCTATAATTTCACATTTTCAACCTGTTAGGTTAACATACACTGCCCAGACAGTAAAATAAATTCCTCTATGTGCTGCATAACTACCACTTGTTTTGCTGCTTCTCTCCAGGAAAAAGTATCCCATTATGAAATAAGGGATAAGGGTCACAAGATGAAATTTTTACTTTACTAACCCTTTACTTGTCATATGATATATACAAAATTATCACAGTTCTACCACCTTTGTACAATTCCATCTCTTTCTTCTGAATATATCTTAATATTTCAGTCTATAAGTTCGCATGTGAATTATCTGTCTCCTCAGTAATACATCAGATGTTAGCTACATCATGTTATACAATATTTAGCTATTAGATTACCACACAATTAGGGTAATATAATAATTATGACTTGTCATTTTTAGCTGGTTTTTGTGCTGTTTCCACTGGGAAGTGTTCCAGAACTAGAGATAATTTATTTTCATTGAACTTGTATGAATATTATTTTGACATAAACAACGTTCTGATTTCTGAAATGTGCTCAATTATCTTTTGTTTACAAAAACAAAACAAACAAAAAAAGGTGACAGCTATTCAGGTTTCAATTTGAAATGTAGCTAGCTGACTTTGGCCAGATCAGCTTAGATGTAAAGTAACTCCCTTTCCCTTGAGACTATAATTTATCAACACTAATGACTAAGGCAGTACTGTGAACTAGCAATGAAGTGTGGCAATTCTGTTAAAGTCATTTGCAAAAAGAGGACAAAACGAGTCTCATATTTCACTGGGACAATATTTGCATTTGCAAACTTCAATTTGGTGGCATTAAAATTCATGTTTGGATATCAGAGGAACTAAGAATAATTACAATGAATGTAAGGTTGTAACTAGGCAATGAAGTTCACGAAACATTTATCCTGTTGCTAACAATCAAAGAGAAATATAAGCAAAGTCTCACTTTATGTGAGTCTGGAACCAAAAGGAACGTATTCAACATTCTTTTCTAGGTTTTTGCTTAACAAGAAGGTGACAATGAAAAAAGTAGTTGCTAAATAAAGACAAACCAATATAACCCAGGAGAAAAGAAGGACCAGCTCCGTCTGCACGTGTCTTGTGTGTCACAACTAAATGAAGGCAGGATTTCACTTCAGCAGAAGGTGCATATTGAAGCAAGTTAGTTCTCATAGAAGCCCTCATAGTGTGCTTTGTACTGCTAGCTAGAAAGCTTCTGAAAACACACCAGTGTTTTGGCTCCTTCTGAGTAGTGCTTGCACAGCATCAAGGCTTTCTCTCCCGTGTTCCCTCCTCAGCAGCAGGATGGAAATAGACAACATGATGGGAGGAGGTATAGACAGGACAGATGGTTTAAACAGACCAAAGGGATATTCCATACCATATGACATCTTGACATCTGCTCAGCAGTAAAACCTAAGAGAAAAGGGTTGGGAGAGGTGGGGGGAGGGTGGGCATTTGTTATCTTTTTTTTGTCTTCTGAAGCAACTCCTCTGTTTACTGAAGCCCTACTTCCAGGGAAGTGCCTGGTCATCATGTGCTGGTGGGAACTACAGAATAAATCTTTTGTTTTCCTCTGCTTTCATGTGTGGCCTTTGTTTTTGCTTTATTAAACTGCCTTTCCCTTCACCCAGAAGTTTTTTTTTCATCTTATTCCCCTAAAAGCCCTGGCCTGTCATACTGAGGAGGGGAGTGATAGAGCAGCTTGGTGGGCACCCAGTGTCTAGCCAAAGTCAACCCACCCCACACTTGTTCATTACATTGAGACTCCTCTTTGAGATGAAAGAAGCTGGTGGTTTGGCTTTATTTCTAAGAACACTTTACACTTATTTTGACCTATCAGTGCATTATTAAAGTGCTGCAGAAAGTCGTTGTTTAAATTCACATCTTTGTAAAGAGTCATACTAGCATGTTTTTGCTGTCATAGTTTTCTTACAGAGAAGAGCATTTTTGTCCATTTTCTAAAGTAAACATTTTATATACAAAATTTCTGAAAGAGTACTGAAAAAAGTTATTTACAAATACAAACAGGATTTGAGGACGTGCTACCAACAACAGTGTAGTATAATTTTGCACATCAATAATGGCTTGTATCATCAAAGTCCAGCAAAATTTTTGTTCCCAAGTACTTCACAGAAACAAGGAGAAAGAGCTGCTTTTTGTTGTGAAACCAAAAAGAATACTGAAAAAAGTTATTTACAAATACAAACAGGATTTGAGGACGTGCTACCAAAACAGTGTAGCATAATATTGCACATCAATAATGGCTTATATCATCAAAGTCTAGCAAAATTTATGTTCCCAAGTACTTCAGAGAAACAAGGAGAAAGAGCTGCTTTTTGTTGTGAAACCAAGTCTCCCAAGACAGACTAGCTGGGCTATCCTTGTTCCAGGCACGTTCCAGATTGTGCAAGGAACGTTCTACCTTGCCCTAAGTCTATTGTTCCTTCCCCTTCAAAATCTCAAAGATAAACCAGACTAGGAAGGAAGATACTGATATCCTTACCCCATAATGATGCTTTTAATTTTCATTTAAGATATGCATATTCAGGATTTATGCATCAAAAGATCAGTTTAGAAGTGAAACATCCAAAAATACTTGAAGTATTTATGATGTGCTTTTTAATATCAGTCTTAATCTCCTTAAGCACACATATAGCTGAATTCCTTAAAGCTTTTCAATTGTTTTGACTGATACTTTCTATAATGTACTACTCGGAGAGATTACATGTCAAGGGTTAGGACTGGTTGCTAGATGACTGACTCTCTGTTAATCCCTCTCCTTTCCCAAAGGGGAAGAGAAAGGGAAAAAGGGACAGAGACTAAAGCTTTCCCAATGAATAATGAAATATATACAAATATATACAAACTCAGTATCAAACCCAAATCCCTGACAGCAATTATGTCACCTCACCACTTATGCTGTGGGCTGGTCCTGGGAATATCCCAGACTGGACTCAGAGGTGAAGAGGAACTGAATTCAGAGCACTCAATTTGAGAATGAAGGCAGAAGGGATAGAGTCCTCCTCAGATGCCACCCATCAAAGAAGCGAGCTTGACCCTTGTGATCCCTCAACTTTATACTGAATATGATGTCTATGGGATGGAATACCTTGTTGGTCAGTTTAGGGTCACCTGTCCTGTCTGCTGCTTCTCACAGATGTGGCCTTTTACTTTATGGCACTCCAATATGCTACACAAGATTTAGCAGTGACCTTCGTTTCTATAGGAGCAAGTATAAACAAGAGCCTTTCTGCATAATGATTGTTGGTGGTAACTCCAAACATCAGGTGTTTCCACCACTGGAAGCAGTGGTGAAACTATGCCATTACCTTCAGAAAGTGCAGTTATTTAGAAGAGACTTAGCTGAAAAGTAAAATCAATGAACATAATTAGTTCTGTTCTAGCTTAAACCAGGGCACAATGTCAACTAAAGCTTCAAATAGGTGAGGAA
>NW_008591794.1:27825-33657 GCF_000691845.1 Merops nubicus | reverse complement strand
CAGAGACAGGCAGAAACCCACACGCTGAAAGCTTCCAAAAAGCTTTGTAGAGCTGCAAACAGTTGGGGTATGGAGTGAACATAAAAGCACCAGGGGTAAAGGATGGAAAGAAATGAATATACCCAGGTGATGCACAGATCCCCAAACCTGGAGCATCCCAGCAGCAGCAAGATCTTCTCATTGGAGTTCAGGCTTTTCTTTGTGGCCCAAGCCACACAAAGCACAGAGACAATGAAAGCGTTTATCCACAGGCCGGCAAACGCCTGAAGTGTGATGATGGCCATGGCCAGGGCGTCGTAGGAGCTGGCATTAAACTGATCTGGAGGGTGACAAGCTGCCATCCTGCAAGCAGGGGAGGGCTGCAGAGCCAGCAGAGGAGGTGGTGGCAGGGATGGCTGGCGCCGGCTGTCAGCTGCTGTTGCCCGAGTGTCACGCCCGGGCACAGGAGCTTTATAGAGCTGGTGGTGGTGGGGATTTTGGTGCTGCTCCCGCTCCGAGGCGGGCAGGTGCAGGGATGTAAATGTGCTGGGTATTCCCTTACCTGCTGCCCATGTCGGTCTTCAGGATTTGCATTTTGGCTCAGAAGAGCTGTGCTGGGGGACACCACCATGCAGCTGCTTTCTGGGCTGGGCAGCGCTGTGATTTAGCGGCTGTCCCCTGCTGGGTCTCTGTCAGGATTCATGATCTGGCCTCTCCTGTGCCTGTCAAACTGTGTTGGTGATCTGACTCCTCATGTGTGTATGAAGAGTGTCTGACTGGTGCTGGACACCACACCGCTGGCCTTCCAGTGAGTATTGGTGAGAAGCAGCATTTAATGAAACACCGACTTCTCTGTATCTCATTTCTCATTGTTTTCATGTCTACAGAAGGTCTAAGATTTACAGATTATGTGGCAGGGAGGAAAATCCTCTCCTTGGTCTATGCCCTTGAGTCCAGGATTCAGGCCTGGCTTGTTCCAGGTGGCCATTTGTGGCTTTTCTGAGCCTGCAAGTTGTGTTCCAGGAGGCTGACTTGGCAGTTTCTCTGCCCCTAAGCCCATTCTGCTGTTCCTCTCAACAATGGGCTGGGAACAGTTGGATACATTTTGCTGAATTTTTTTTCTCTCTTCTGGTGGTGTTTTTTTTCAAATGGTTTTATGGGATGGTTTGTGATCACACCTGTGAAGGATGGATGCTGCTGAGGCATGTGGATTAGCTCCTTTGTACCTGCTCATACCTCACTGCCCTCTCTGATCCCCCTGGACTGATGAGATTGACCACGTGGATGCTGCATGCAGGTAGCAGTACTGAGCATGCAACCTGTGGAGACCCTGGACTCCTAGGGTGGCCAGTGCTCCCCACCCACGGTCTGCTGCAAGTGGCCCCCTCCTGTCCCATAACAACCCTCCCACTTCCTGCAGTGACCAACACCTGGGGTCTCACAGGCTCACAGTAACGGCTGCTGACAATCTGCAAAGCATGACCAGGGAGCTCTCTGCTGAATATCTCGTGTTCTGCTCAGCAGTCTGATCAGGATAGTCCTTCCCTGCAGGACAGGAGTGCAGTGTGATGCTGGGCAAGTGAGCAAGGGGAGGTAAAGGTAGCAGCAGTGGTGTGAAGAAGGGCAGAGGAGGAGGAAGAGGTGCAGGAAGTGTGTGGGTACAAGAGAGCTACAGGAGTGTGTAAAACCCCATCGTGTGGCAGCCACGAGGAGAAACCCTCTGAATAGTCAGAGGCAAGTCTCAGCCCTTCTCTTACCTTCTCACCAAGGGGCCTTTCTCCTGCCCTGCTTCACCCTGGCCCACATGACTTGTGTTCACAGGGAAAGACCTGGGTGGGATTCCCATGGGGGCACATGGAGCACATGGTTTCATAGGCATGTGAGTGGGACCAAACCAGGACCCTTTGCTGTACTCCTGTTCTGAGAGACAAAACCTTCAATATCTCTTGAGGAACCCCAAATCAACACACTTTGCTGGAATTTGATGTCTGGAATTCTGTTGATTAAAAAAATAACATTGCTTTTATATTAAAGATGATGCTTTACCCATAGAATTGGATGAAAACAAAAAATTGGTTTGCATCTAATGAGATGTTTCCAGATATTAAAAAAAAAAAAAGGCACCACCACCACAAAAAAAAAAAAAAAAAAAAAAAGAAAACCTTCTTTTAAAGTGATTTATTAAGGTTGCAGACAATAGGTCTCTTCTTTTGAAGATGTTGTTTTTTACATACTCAGCAGCTTTGGTGGTTTTGTGTCAGAATGGGGCCAGGATCATTCATAAATCAGAAGGAAAAAGGTGAGATTACCTCTGAAGCAGTCACAGATATTTAAAATAGTTCAATCACTCCTGGTCGCTACAAGGGTTAATATATCAAGAATAGTTATAAAATGGGGAGGCAGATTGCTTACCAGGTTGGCTTATGTCTATATTTAATAAGATTAAAATCTACTCATCCTTTTAAAGTTCAACTTTTTCATGGCTTATGCTTACCAGTACTTTAGAAGGCTGCAGGACACTATACCTACACTGGCAGGTAGCATCAGGTGTTCTTCTGAAATGGATTCCTGGAGGTTATGCTGTTTCACAGCACTGGTTACCTGCTCCTCTGCCTTTATGGTATTCCCACCTGCTCCTCCATTTTCTGGCTTGGGATCAGGGTGAGATTTCACTTCATTTTTCTGTGATGTTGAAACTATGCTTTCTATGTTTCAGATCCAAAACTCTGTTGAAGATAGAGGTAAGGATGTTGTATTTTTATGTGGAAGACTGTCCGTCATCCAGTGGGGAATTATGTCAACTAATGTAATTTACTTACTAACTTAGGTGTATTATTTCTTTTAATAGCTGCTGATGTTGATGGAGAGCAGCTTAGAAAGGACATTCCAGAAATAAACTCAGGTAAAGCAGGACAGTAAATAAGCAGTGTTGAAGTATTACAGAGATCTGAGCTAGACTTTGGGGACCACAAGTCGGAGAGGTGTGATGGCACCAGGGGGACTGAAAGCTCCTTTCTATGTGAAGAAAATCTCAAATGTGTCACAGATACAGTGACTATTGCAAGACAATTAAAAATATTTAGGATGAATCTCAACTGCTTCTGAACAGAAAGGAGAAGACCTCTGCTTTGTAGTCTGGTAGCAGTCAGAGAAGGTGGAAAGGCAGGAGTGGGGCACAGAGTCAAGGAAAGAAAGGTCTATAAGGGGTTGATGTCGGAACAGGGAGATGGAAAGGCCAGGAAATTTCCACAAGCATAATTTTGTAGGAAGCTCAAGATCTGATCTTAATCATAAATTTGGAAACACACTCAACTGCTCCTGAGGAAGGCTCAGCAACCCCTGGGCTGAAGCTGCATCTCTTCCCACTGTACTCTTCTGTAACACAACTCCTGGAGAAACCTTGGCGAGGACTCTAATTCACCTGCTCCTTTGTCTGTGTGCATTTATCTTAAATGAATTGGTTGGTTTCACATGACCAATGACCAAGAAATGAAGCTTCAGTACCTTCATCCCAGCCCCAGGATTTCAGAGCATTGCTTTGAGAGTTTGGCTTTTTTTTTGTTTCCTGGCATTGTCTGCTTATCTGCTTTATGCCCTGGTATAAGTTTCCTCTGGTTTTGCTGACAGAACAGAAAACATGCGGTAAGGTGGTTTGTTTTGTTTTGTTTTGTTTTGTTTTGTTTTGTTTTGTTTTGTTTTTTCCCCTCCTTCTCTTCATATGTATGTGAAGAGAATATAAGTTATTTCCACAATAAAAGGTTTATGCTGGGATTGTTTTTATACGGCGGCATTAAATGAATATGTTACAATAGCAGGACCACGCAGTGGCTGGAGTTTGGCCTCAGCTCTGTGGAGAATGTGGTATCTTAAAAAAAGATGGGTATAAAATTAGAGTCTCAAATGCTGTGTTTTTAAAACATGAGAGATGAGGATCAGCAGCCTATAACAGAGGTGTCTGTTGCCAGCTCAAATCCATCCCCTCCAGCACCATTCTAGAAGGGGAAGGAGTCTCCCAAACTTCATATCTACCAGCCTGTGTGTGTGTTTTGGAAATGGCATCAGACACCTATGTTTGGGCAACTGGATGGGCACACAGCTGTAATGGGATCTGAGACAAATGTGCATAGATTTAATTGCTTCAGTCTGAGCTTGGTTCAGGCTGAACCTCTTCCCTCTCCAGGTTCCTTATCTTTTTTCTTTGATCACCTGGAGAAGCCCAGGTGATTAGTCTTGTTTAGCTAACTAGTTAGGCTATTAGATGTCTAACTTCTGGACAAATCCATTCTACCTATAGATCAACCTCAATATTCAGGATTCCACAATGTTTCAGGATACAAGTCTGGGAAAAAGAATAAAAATCTCTGCTGGGCAGGTGTTATGAAATTGGCATGGAAGACTTAATTCAACCCCAAATTCTGCTTAACTGCAGACTGAGGGCTGGCATGCTATAGTGTGACAATGGTTATTGGTTTTCATTATTTCTGGGAACTTGCTCTTTAAAGAGAGACGGATTGGTTGATCAGTCAGTCTGATAGAATGTGTGGTCTTGGAAAGAAACCACATTGTAGTTCTTGGTATGTTTCTCTTACCTAAATGGTTGTTTATCTCATTTCAGAAATGGAAAGGAAGCTTTTTGAAAGTGTTATTATCTTACTGGTGCGTGCTGCTGATCTAACCCAACATCAGCAAGAGTGTGCATTGGCTTTAAAATGTTAACACAAGCATGTTGGTCTCATTAACAGCTGCAAAGGAATGCTCTGAGAAACAGCTCCTCCAGATGGAAATTTCCTATCCCTTACATCCTAGCTGACAGCCTGGCTAATAAGAGTTTTTATTATGGTAGCTCTGTCTTACTTGCATTAGACATACTCTGGTTTTGTCCACCTCTCTGGGTTGCTTTTGTTTCATTTACTATTGTTATTCTGCTTTAATGCCCTTGTTAGTCCTGGCCAGGGAGAACAAAGCAGCTCTGCCCCAGCACATGTTGTCCTCAGTAACAGCCTCAGTGACCAGCCAGATGCTAACCAGCAGCCAGTTTAAGTAATACCAGCCTATCTGGCTGAGATCTCTAGATAATGAAGTCAGGAAATCCTAATCTCAAGAACAAGAGTGTTGATCTGCTGCATGCTTCAAGCCTTATCTCTTCTTAACAGCCCCAGCTCAGTACAGGCAGAAAGGAAATGCAGATATTTTATGAGCAAAAAAGTTCAGAACATTCTCCCTCCTTGTTTTCATCTCATTTTAGGCACTGTTGTAACTCCTGAACAATTTAAGAGCAAAAACTAAATCAGTGTTAAAATCCTGTGGATCTCTTCTGTGTTTACTAGCCCCAAGGTCAAAGTTTACAATACCTGAAATTATATAATAATGTGCAATAAAATTACCCAGCAAAACTTGAGCAATGCCCTGGATGTCCAAAAACCTGCTTGTTTGCTTCAGAATTATCAGTTTATCTAATGAAAGATATTATCTCTCCCTATGGCCTCTGCCAAAATGACTCTCGTCAGGGAATTCTGCTAACAGCCTCCTGCTCTTTCACCCAGGTAGACACTTTTTTTATTTAGCTTCATCTTTTTAATGCACATTTGTTCATACTTTCTATACAGAATTATGGATCTTGATAATATTATGAAAGCAGAACAGTTGTTGTTACTCTCTGCTGTGTGTTTCGGATCTGAATGCTAAAGGTGTTATCCTGCAGGTGTTTGACATGTTCAGGCTGAAGTCTTGTGTTGATTTCAAGCCCTATGAAGGGGAACAGACTTATCTGAAATTTGAGAAATTGGATGGGTAATTTTGTATTAACAAATTATTGTTTGAGATGATAGTTTAAAAAAAAAAAACACATTTGTT
>NW_008591794.1:6504-27794 GCF_000691845.1 Merops nubicus | reverse complement strand
GCTTGTTCAAAGGACATAAATACCTGAGCCACATTTCTGTCCCAGACCTTATTTGTATACTGGAGATAGAACTAATGCAAACAGACTAACCAAAGGTATTAACTGCATTAAATGTTCTCTTAATTTAAGAAAATACTATTTTATTTACATTTGCATTATAGCAATTGAAATGAGTCCCTTTCTTGGCACTGTTTCAGGGAAAACAAACTAATGACTTCCTCCAGGTGTTGGTTAGGGCCTGGGTATGTCACTAGTGTGCTGGCATTAGCATGGAGCCTTTTCCTTGCATTCAGATGCAGGGTTGGTTTACCCAACCAAATGTTGAAGCCAGCAGCCTCTGCTGCTGTGCAGGTCACTGCAGGTTGCCTTTGCAGTTCAGCTGGGAAGTGGAGACTCTTCCAGGCCACAGTCCATGTCACCTAAAATAGAAGTGTGAAATAGGTCTGGTGACTCACATCCCAAATGCCTGTGGCAGTCCAGGGGCTGTAAAGGTGCCAGGGAAGATAACTCAGGAGCAGATGCCAACACTGTAACTATCTAAAGTTAGGTCAGGAGATTTTCCTGCCTGCTGGGAAGGACCATCAGGAAACTGGTGACGGTAGCTAGTGTCTGTGTCTAGGCATTTAGTGTAGATCTGCCCTTGAGTGTGGGGAGAGTGGTACACAGCATTTTTAGGCAGCTTATTTTGTTTCTTTACATACAGAGTGATGGTTATTTCTGAACGGACATGAAGAGTTAGGATTTAAATTGGTATTTAGGAACAAAACCAGGGAAGCCAGGACAACATGAGTTCACTGGAAGCTGCTCATATTTATTAAGATATTTTGGTAAACGTGCACATAAACAGCAGCCAATGCGGTCTGTGAAGTTATAAGGCACCTGCTGTACTCTCCAGCACTGCTCATCTTCTGCTACTCCCCTTCCTATACTGGTTGAGCTGGGGCTACCCAGGGTTGAAGAGCAGTAGGACTTGCTGTCACCACCTCCTTCTGATCTGTGACCAGCTGAAGAACATGCACACACTGCTCTTCAGAGAGGGCAAAATGAAGCAAGAGAACAACATCTGGGACAGGCACTCTTTGCCAGGCTGTGGCAGGAGGGTGAAGGTGCATGTTGCTCTGTGTTCTGGCATTGCAAATCTAGTGTAAACAAGACAGGAAGACTCAGATGGGAAATTCTAACACGTTTTCTTTTTCACTTTTACCTTGATCTTGCAGTTGTGTTAATTTGTAGATACAAATCACAGGAGCTATTATGCACAATGGGTGCAGTATCTAAGTCTTTGCCTTACAGGTGCTGGTCTTACGTGGGGAACCTTCAGAGTGGCCAAACAGTATCTGTAGGAGAGAGGTGTGTCTACAAAGCCATAGTGGAACATGAGCTCCTGCATGCCCTGGGATTTTACCATGAGCAATCCAGGATGGATCATGATGACTATGTTCAGATATGGTGGGATGGAATTATTGAGGGTATGATGCACATGTGAAATGATTGAGAACTGACTGTAGATGCATGCTCCTTTTTTCACAATGATAAATGTCTCTGGCTGAGAATGGCTGTTTGCAACTGGACCATTATCTAGTCACAGGTAAAGCATTTTGAAAAGTTATGTTTTATTTCTGGTCTTCCCTAATCACTTGTGTATGTTTTTGTCTAGGTTTTGCATATGACTTTGACAAACACAATGACAGTTTCCTTGGTGACCTCAATACCCCATATGATTATGAGTCAGCCCTGCACTATGGACCTTGTTCTTTCAACATCAATAGCAATGTTCCTTCTGTTACAACAAAAATTCCTGAATTTACTGAGATCATTGGGCAGAGGTTGGATTTCAGCAGGCTTGACTTGCTGAGGCTGAATGGCATGTACAACTGCAGGAAGTCCTTCTTCTCACACCTGCATTTGGAAATCCTTACTCAAGCTTCATGATAACATCGATGGAGTCACATGAGAGGAGCCAGAGCCCTCCACCTTTGGGATACTCTCACAATGCTAAGAGAAACTATAGCTCTTATACAGCAGCAAGCTCCATGATGGCCAGTTCCCCATTTCTTTATAGAATACCATTGTGAATCAAAGTCTAACACCTTTCATTCACATGGATTTTCCCATAATATTACTTATAATAATGACAGTTTCCTTTATGGAGGATGGTCATCATGTTGTTGAGGATGGTAAAATCTTCAAGTAACAGTAGCCTGAAACTGAGGTCTCTACAATCAGAGTACTTAAAGTTCTTTTTTAATGCCTGTGTGATGTTTGGTAAGACAATTGGTGTCAGGAGCAAAATGAGGATAACCTTGCTTTCTAGATCCACTATCAAAGCTATGGAAGTTAAAACTCAACATGCTCCACAGTACTGACATACTGTTTTATCATACACCTGATTATTTCCACGAGCTTCAGCAGAGCAGCAAGAGCCTTATTTGATATCAGTAGATATGGTAATATATGTTACTTTATTCCTGGCAGCTTCAAGCCTTATCTTCTTGGACCAGTGCTCCTTTGAATACATCAGTATCTGTGGGATGGTGCAAAGTGGACAAGATGGTGCTAATTGGGACCACACACTGGGCACACCAGGAGAAGAAGACCACAGTTTGGTGGGAAGCTGTGCAGGTAATAGGTGTAGTTTTAGATGGTCATTAGACTTTACCATGCAATGAAGATACACAGAGATAAATGCCATTAGAAATACCCTTCTATTAATGTTAATCACTCTATATCTGATGATAAACATGTCTCTTGAATTTTCACATAGAAAGGCTAATCATTTTAGTTTGAAATGTTTAGCCCTTCTTTAGATCTTCTCCTTGCATTGTATTTTATCATGAAGAAATGGCAGTTCAAGGCTTAGCTGTTGTAAATCTGTGATAGCTCCATTAAAATGAAAGGAGCTCCACCAGGTTGCCACAACTGACTGTAGTGAAAGTCCACAGAGTTTAGTCAGGTGAGACTCTCATCATTCTACACATTACAAATTTTCTAGTTTTGGTTTAAAACTGAAAGACACTTTCCCTTTGCACAGGAGTTCACTTGAGGCTTCCCCACGGAAGGACATGCATAAGCACATATCACAACACACAGATCTTGTCTGTAGACAGTTTTTGACATTGAAACCAATCCAGGATCACCAAAATTGGCAGCTGAGCTCCAACAATGTGTCATGGAGCAAGATGAAACCACCTCAGAAGACTAATTTGAGGGAGGGTTTGCTCTGTGATGCAGAGCTGGAACAGGAGTGTGTAGCTGCTGGTAACTCAAAGATTGTTCAAGTTCCACTACATAGGGAGACTAAAGGATGATCTGAGAAGCAAACCCACAGTGATTTCCCCTCTTCTGAGGGATGTGTGGCATGGGATCCTTTTGACTGACTCTTAGGCTCCAACTGCACTGATTTAAACATATATTGAAGAAATAAGATTGTAGTGAGTTCTGCAGCATTTTGCCAGGACACAGGAACTGAATAGAGTCTGTAGTTTTCAGAGGCAGCGGGGAGATGAAACACTGCTGAGGATTATCACATAGACAGTCCAAAAATCCTCAAGCAAAAAAGTTTCTTTTTGAAAGTCACAAGCATGAGCCTGTCTGGTCTGTGTACAAGTGGTCCTGGTTAGGCACATCTGCTTCCCAAAACACGAGTGGTGGTTAGTTACAAAAGTGTCTCACAGTGCATGAGAGGGGAAAAGTACTGAACAGAACAGAAAGACATTCTGTGGAACATGCTCACAGGGAGGAGAGTAAGTGAAGGCTTTTGGCAGTACTGGATCGTGTTTGCTGCCTAACATTCTGTTTGGTTGCAGTTTGGAGATCCTGTGGTTATACCAGATTTGCAGTCAGTGATGAGGAGAGCAGGCACATAGCAGGCAGGGCAAGGGGATGCCCCTGTTCTCATCTCATGTGGGGTTCAGATGGCAGATGTGAGCCTGGTGAAAGGCACGGTACAAAAACCAGCACTTGGAAGACTCTCTGAGCAGGGCTGTTTAGGTCCCATCCTCAGCAATGTCTTGGTTCTAGAGGCACAAGTCTGTTTGGCTGTTGTTTGATGAGCTGTTTTCCTGTGGTTTGCAGGGTGTGTGGTTTGCTGACACTGTAAAGGCTCTGGGTATGTGACAAGGCGTGTGACTGAGATGCTGACGGTGGCTTCCTGCCTCTCGTGGCTGCTGACAGATAAATAACTGCTCAGCTTCTAGGAGGAGCAAGAAAAAAACTTCACAACTTAAGTTGTCAGCCTTCAGAAATTTCCTGAGAGCAAACAGGCCAGCAGTTATTGGGGAAACAAACAAAAAAAAAGGTTTTATTTGGTATTTGTAGGGGAACTTACTGCAGAAGGGCAGCAATGCTCTACAGGAGCACAACCAAGCATAGGTACATAGCTGGAAACAGCAGTGGAGCTCAGGGCAGCATCAGGTGGCAATTCAGAGTTCTTGTTCCCCACAAGATCTTTGCTGTTTACATAAGTCATCTCCCAGACAGACAGACAGAAAGTTGTAAACCACAGGGTATTTTTGTCAACCACAAGGTATTTAGAAACTCCCAGTGTGATGCAGCTTGAAGATGTCCTTGCTGTCAGGAGAGAGACTCACTGTAGGGAGGGGATGTGTTGAGGCCGTTAGGTGAAGCACATACAATTTCTCAGTCATCTCCAAGAAGCTGATTTAAAAGTGGAACATAGAGAATGGGGCTGATGTGGATGATGAGAGAGGAGGTGGTCAGCCTTTGCAACCAGGAAGATCAAAGACTCAGAGGAGGTACTGCTCTGCCTCACAGACAGCATTGCAGAATATCCATGAAGTAAAGGAAATAAGTTATTTCAGACACATTTGTATGAGAGGACAGGAGTTGATACAAAGTAATTTGGCTGGAAATGAATAAATTCTTCACCCATAGCAGAAGTAAGGCAACTGTCTTTAGATACTTTCATAGGGCAGTCTGATGTGTTGATAAAAGCTTGCAGGGCATGGTTTCTAGGCAAAGCAGAAGAGTGAAGGCTTTGACCTAACAGGACCCTTCCAATATTGTACATCCACTTACATTTTCACACACTAACAAGATTGGCACATGCATGGTTTGTACTTAATTTCTAAAGAAGGGAACCAAATGTGCAGCTTATTTAATCAACTCAACACTAGTTTGCAAGCCATGTTTCAATACATTTTTAATATAGATTTGCAATGTAGAGAGAACCCTTTTCTATTAAAATATCTTTTTTTCCACTTTGAAAATAACTTTCTAGCTCTTTTAGCACTGACATTTCACTAGTGAATGGATCAAAAACTTTTTCACACCACTGTGTTTGGAGCTTCCCAGACAGAGGGTACTTCATGCACTTAGATACCAAAACTGGACATGCTGGTCAGTCAGCTCTTCTGGAATCCTGCATCTTTTGAAGGAAAAATGACTTCAGTTTTTCTACAGGTTAAGTGGAAGGCCAGAGGATAAGCTAGTTGTCTAGGTTAAGAGGGATGATGGAACTGGAAATGTAAGACAGATGGAAAAGCTGCACACTGTTACAGGTAAGTGACAGCATGTTTTCCTACCTGAAGTTCTGGCAAACTTTGATGCAAGACAACACTGGCATGGTTTATCCTATGAAAATTTGCTCATATGTCCAGTGTAAATCTAAAAGCTTCATTTGTTTCAGTTGAATAACTCCAGAGTTAGTGCCCATGAGAACAGAATTTGGCTCAGAGGTGGTTCCCTTGATACTGTTCCCAGGTTAGCTAATGCACAGGGCATCAGACAATCACCATCCAAACAAACAGGTCACAGGATGCTTGAGGAAGGCACAGCTTGATTTGGGCTTGTGTCCTGGGCTTGCCATCCTCACAAATATTTATTTCCCCCTTCAGCTGACGGAGAACATCTCTGGAAGTTGGCCAGCATTCCCTTCAGTGTCCAGAACAAATTCCAGTATGGGTTTCAGGGCATCAGAGGAGATCCAGCCAAATCTGCAGGGGGCATTGCCATCGATGACACCAGCCTGACAGAGACAAACTGCCCCACCGATGTCTGGCACATCAGAAGCTTCACATCTCTTTTTAACAGTACTTCAAAAGGTGATTACGTGGTGAGCCCTGTATTTCACAGCTCAGAGGCTGTGCCTTTGCCTTACAGCTGTACCCTCATGGGAGGAATTCATCACCTACACGAATTACATGGGGATTACATTCCACCTCTGCAGCAGTCCAAACCATGGCCTTCTTAATGGCCAGCTGGACACAGACAACTTGTCTTGTCTGTTTTGGATCAAGACCCTGATGTAATCCACAGGATGTCCCTCAGCCTTAGCTTTACTACAGAACCAAACCAGCCAGTGTATGGTAATTTAGAGTGCACATGGGAGAAATATAGAAATGCAAAGGTTTGCTCAAGCTGGAGAAAAGTGCTGAAAGCCAAGACCAGGCTTGATCTGTTCTGCACGCAACACTACTGGGCTGACTGGACATCAGCTTTAGTTATTTCTATATTTTTGCACAACAAGCAGAAATGACACAGTGCAGTGGGACAAGCCATGTATCACTGGAAATTTTTATTCTTTCTGCAACTGTTACATGAGCCCAAGTGTTGGCTGGAACACATTCCTCACCCACAGGGAGCTGCACTGGAATAAAATTCCTTAAAAATTACAGTTAAAAAAACTTTGCTGATTTTGAAGGTAGAGTATTATCAGAGTCCCTGTGGGAACAGAGTAGGTAAATACTTCTGTTTGTAAGGAAAGTGCAAAAGATGAGGGGGATTAGCAAACATCTAGAGCATCAAATATTTCAGGAACAAGTTTTTTAAATGCCTAGGGATTTCAGGTGCCTGGATTTTTGAATAGCCAATATGGAACCCTGTAGATGACCTTGATTCTCTCATCTCTGAAAATCATATTTTCAGGACAGATTATGCTTCCACGTCTTGAAGATCCGTCTACTTAATGGTGTTCCCGTTTGCCACCACACCTATGTGACTTCTGACAAAAGAAAATTGTGGTTTGAAAATGAAAGAGTTAATTTTGGACCTTGAAAAACTGGCAGGGGGAGTTTTTGGTCCAAAGCTTCTCTCCTGAGGTTGCAGATTTTGTCAGGACTGTGTGCAGTCACTGTGCTCTGCCAAAGGCAACAGGGCAGGGGAAGAAGGGTGAAAAGAGCTGCCTGGTGCAGAGGGCAGCCTGACAGGCAGGCATCCCTCTGAGCAGGCCAAAGGGAATGCATGTGCTCATCCTTTGTAACAGCCACGTGTCACCAGCTGGGTTCATATTATCTCATGTTAGGTGTCAAAAAATGAACTTTCTCCACTGCCTGGAGGGTCATTTGAGAGCAGGGGGTACCTCTGAGGAGCAGTGCATCCCTCTTCATTGTCCTTGTGATGAAATGCTCTTCTGACAGGCTGATTGTCACCAGCTGCAAAGGAATCCATGACTGATGACTAACAGTGGGTGGGATGAATCCTATCACCCTTCTGAAGTGAATGTCCTCTGGAAAATCTCAGTGCCTGGAAAGTGGAAACACTTCAGCATTAAACCAGTCCTGACCCTGGTACAGGTGTCAGAGCACTTGTCTTAGGAGAGGACAGCTGAGAGTGCACTGTGACAATCAGACCCACTCTGCATGACTCAGGGCTGTGGACACCAGGCTGTGAACTCTCCTGGCAGGAGGATTTCTCCTTTACTTTCTTTTATTTTCATTCCAGCAGAGAATGGAGAAACTTTAGAGATGGCAAGAACTGTTGCAAGTTGGGAGAGCTGCTTCCCATGAATGCTTAACCAGGAACGTCTGCTGCCTAAGAAATATGCAAAGAGCAGTCTACATTTCTGGCATACAGAAAGGCCTGGGTTTTCTGCAGGTCCTGTAGGGCGTTCAGCAATGCTTCCAAGTCCCCATTAGCAGTTAGAAAAGCAGCCAAGGTCTCTTTTGTGCTTTCCCTGACAGTGCTTTGTACCAGGAGTTACTCATGGGGGGGAAATTCAGTCCTGCTGTGTCACATGGGTGGCAGTGGTCCCCAAAACATTTGCAGCTACTAGGTGAAATTGTAGTTAAGAAATTGAAAGACCTGTTAGGAGACTGTATGTAATCTCCAATTATTAATGGGTTCAGCTTAATTTCTAGGTATTGAATCTAATATGGTCAAATTTATACATTTCCAGTCTCTGCATTTGAATGTTCGTTTTGGTACCAGGGTTTACAAAACCTCAGGAGCAGTGTTAAATTGCCCTCCAATGAAAGTTGGAAGTTGTCTGTGTATAACCACTGAAGGTCTGTCCCACACCTCCCACTCCCCCACAAACCTTTCCACCCCAACTCTTCCCTTCCTATCCCTGTTTCAGACCACTTCTGGCCCAAGCCCCCTGCTCTCTCACCCAGTTTCCCTCCAGGTCAGTAGTCCCGGGATCCCTTGGTGGTCTTGAGAAAGACCCAGACTGGAGTGCCAGATGTGCATGCCTGCAGCTCTCTGTCCTTCCACCTCCTACCTCCTTTGCTGGGTACTGCTGCAGCCTCTAGAGATGTTTGGATGACTTATTGTTGCTTTGTTTCTTACCCCTGAAATCAACCTGAGTGTCATCCCTAAATACATGATAGAACTGTACTCTATGCTTCATGTATTAATTTTTTATTTTCTTGCAAATTTCACCCCTTTGTTTACATCTGAAGTCCCAGTCCACCCTTGAAGTACCCTTAACCTCTTCACTACAAGCACAGTCATCCATGACTGATAAAAAATATTACTTCACTAAAGAAATTGTGTTCTGTGGTTTCTGTGTTTTAAGAATTTGAACTAAGCTTTCCTGTTAGTTTTAAGAGATTAAACCCACAGACTCTCCAAAGATTATTTTGGTCCAATGTTCCATTGTTTCATTCCTCACAGGTTTCATTCATTTTGGTTATATCTGCTGTTGGCAATGCTTACTTCCCAGCTCTTGTGTCTGAAATCTCTCTGTCCAGCCTTCCCTAAGCAGAAGCACCAGTGCTTGACTTTCCAAGAACCTGTTCCAGGACTTTCCTTTTCTCCCCATGGCCATTGCCACTTCTTCAAGCCTAGTTCTTGATAGCTCTCACTCTTAACTATTCACCTCATTAGGTCACTGTGCAAAGAATAGCGTGCTGCCCTACCTTCACCTGCCTCTGGACCCAGTTCAACGTTACTGAGAAGTTTTTATGAGGGTAGAACAGGAATTTGTTTGGACCTTGTGTTGGGTTGACCTTGGTGGGCCACCAGGTGCCCATCAAAATGGCCTATCACTCCCCTGCATCAACAAGACAAGAGGACAAAAATACAATGAAAAGCCCATGGAAATTAGGACAGGGAGATCACTTATCTACTGCTGTCCTGGGCAAAACAGCCTTGGCTTAGGGAAATCAATTTATTATCTTTCAAACAGAGTAGGACAATGAGAAACAAGATCAAATCTAAAAACACTCCCCTACACACCTTCTTCCCAGGCTCAGCTTCACTCTCAGCTTCTCTACTTCTTACAGCTGAGCAGTGCAGAAGCACAAGGTATGGGTGTTGCAGTCAGCTCATTACTCCCTGTCTTTACTGCTCCTTCCTCCCCACTGTCTTTCCCTGCTCCAGGGTGGGGTCCCACTCGAGGGAGACAGTCCTCAGTGTGGGTCCTTCCCACCGCAGGCTTCCGTTCCTTATGAGCTGTTCTAGCAGGGGACCTTTTCACAGGGTGCAGTCCTTCAGGAACTGTTACTCTAGTGTTCCATGGACCCCATGTCACAAGTTCTGCTAGAAGACCTGCTCCAGTCTGGGCTGCTTTCCATGGGTCCACAAGCCTGCTCCATCATGGGCTCTCATGGGAAGTTCTTGACTTCTGTCGAGGTGCATCCACCTGTTCTGGAGTAGGATCCTCCAGGGGTTGCAAGTGGATATCTGCTCCACCATGGACCTTTATGGGAAGAAAGGGGACAGCCTGCCTCATCATGATCTTCACCACAGGCTGCAGGGGAATCTCTGCTCTTGCATCGGGGACACCTCATTCCCCTCCTTCTTCACTGACCTTGATGTCTGCAGAGGTGTCTACAGAATTGTTTCTCTCACATATTCTCACACTTCTTTCTGGGTGCTGTTCTGCAGCAGTTTTTCCTCTTAAGGATGTTATCCCAGAGCTGTAACTGATGTCACTGATGGGCTCAGCTTTGGCCAGCAGTGGGTCCATCTTTGAACCAGCTGAAACAGGCTCTGGCTGGCATGGGAGCAAGTTCTGGTGTCTTCTCACAGAAGCCACCCCTGTAGCTGCCGTGCTACCAAAACTTTGCCACATGAATTGAACACAGGATGCCTTTAGGGATGCAAACATTGTGCAAAGTGCTAAATGCATTTATTAAATTGCATTAGTATAACATGAGATGGCTGCATAACCACTGTCCTCTACAGACTCAAATATATATCTACAGAGTGATTAATCTTTAGACATCCTCTGCAATTTCTTGGTTAATGTTTAAGTTCAGGGTACTAAAACTCAAGTGTTTTTCAGACTGCTCTGACTTTGCATCAGTTTTTTCTTTCTTTCTGACATCCAGCACTACACATCTGCAAATCATGGCCTTTGTGCTGTGTGTTGACTCCTTGCTCAGCTGTGAAAACAGCCTTTACATGATATAAAATCCTTCTGTTTTACTAGTAGCATGTCCTGTTGGGCTTAGGTATCAGTGTCCTTCAATGCAGTAGTTCATAAAGGCAAGTGTTGAAGAAGACCCATGTGTGCTAGGTGAAAGATCATTCCTCCTGGGCCCTTCTCAAAAAAACACCAAAAGACTTCTGTATTTACTCTTCTGCAATCTGAAATCATACAAATAGATTCCTACTTTGAACTGTCTGGAGGAAAATATGTTGCTTAGATTGAAGGACTGACACCTTTCTAGGACAAAGTATTCACTGTACACAGGGACATTTCCTACTCAAAACCTACTTGCATTTGAGGTTTCTTCACACTGAAGTCCAGTGTCTCCCACCACCACTGTGGGTGGTGGTGTCTGTGGCACAAGCCTTTTCCTACCTAATTGCTCAACACAGAGGTGGGCGTCCTCATCTTCATCACTTGTAAATCAGACGTGAAACAAGGCAGCAGGATTCAATTGCCTGAGTTTAAGGCACTGAGACACTCTGGTGCACATGGGACTTTTGCAATGGGATAATAGGTATGTTGCAGGACCTCTTGGAGATCTAGAGCTTTCTGGAGCCTTGGCTCAGTTAGCCCATATTCCTTGAGAAAGAAGACAACGAAGTACAGGGCAAGAGTTTGTCATCTCTGAAACCTACCAAAAAGAAAGGAGCATAAAACTGGAAGACCAAGGATCTACTGGAGGCAAAGAATGACATGTTGTGCACGTGGGCATCAGTCCTGGGATGGAATCAGCTGTGGGAAAACACCGTCAGGGCATTCATAATCATCTTTTTTTATCTCTAATCTTTACAATGAGATGTTAATTATTTATTGAGAACAGCAACAGGCCAAATTCTAATGTCACTGGAGTGCTATAAACCCAGAATAATTCTGCTTAAACATGAGACTTTCCTCTTGTGCACTAGAGGTTGTAATGCTGACAGATAACAAGCACAGGGGAAGGAGTCAGCGACTTTGAGATCTTCTTGGGCTGGCCTTTCACCAGCTGCACTGAATACATGGTGTTATCACGTTCCTCTCTGTAACATTCCTCCAAAGTAACTGATATGCCATCAGGTGCCATTTATGAGGAAGACCTTGCTGTTATAATAAAGTTACAAAGGTGACAAGTTTGAAGCTGATTGGCTGATGTTCTGTGGAGAGCTCAGCAATGTGCCCTATATATTGCAAGAGATGAGACCAGCTCCTTTTCCACCTGCAAAAATGGGTTCCAGCATCTTCCCACTCTGCCTAGCACTTCTGTTATGTTATGTTTATGGTACTCCGGCCTCTGTAAGTAGACACTTGATTTCCACAGGTTCCTCTCAGTCCAGAGACATCTCATTCCTTATGCTGGTTGTACTTTATTCTCTTTCAGGTCGGGCACCTCTCCCGTGAAGCTGGTAAGTGTCCTTTGAGCTGTTTTGAGTTTTGAAACATTTTCTTCTGCTTGCTGTGTGCCACCACATCTGAACACTTAATGTTTTGTCTGTCTTGCAGCAGCAGATGCTGATGATGGTGAGATAATCAAAGACATTCCAGATATAAACTTAGGTGAGTTTATGTCAAAATTCTCAGAAGTTCTGAAAAATTGTGAGCAAAATGCTGAATTTTTAGTACTGTAAAAAAAGATGTCGGGTAGTTCATGGAAACAAGACTAATATAACTGAGCTCTGAATTACCCTCCTCTGTCTATGACACATGAATCTATCCTAGGACTGTAACCCTACATAAACAAGGGGTGCAGATCTCCTTCACGTCTGAAGTCTGGACAGACCCATGGTGTTAAAGCATTTTCCTCCATATCTGTATGATTTTTCTGAAGTTACAAAGTGGAAAATAGCTTAGAGGTTTACTGAGCTTCTATATAAATGGTAAGGAAACAAAATGGAAAAGACACAGCATACTCTACTGCCTTCCTCTACTTTTTTTAAAAAAATTATTTTCCTGTAATGGAAATTTCCATATTTCCTTTGATGGTGCACTGTACAGTGTTCTTCCTGATGCATTGCTCAGTAGCACTGTATTCTCTAGAGCACAGTCTCACTCTCTGTTGTCACTTCTTGATAGCAAGCAAGAGGTTATCAGACTACACATGGATAATGTTGGCCATCAGATTTGTGCCACCAAAAATGCAGACATTGCTAAGTAGTGAACACTGAGTAGAAACTACTCTTGCATTTAGGCCTGTCCTTGTATTTCAGCATAAAGAGGCTGGTCCTTTTTTATTTTCCATAAATGCCCAGGGACTTTAACGTTGTATCAGTAAGCTCAATATGGTTTAAGAGGTGAAATAGATTTGATATTTCATTTACATTATCTTTCATTAAATTACTTTTCAGCTGCTGGACTGGACCTCTTTCAGGGTGACATCTTGCTCCCTGTAAGTAATAAAAAACTTTATGTCTATCACTTGTCCTGATAGTATTTTTGGTACAAATCATCTCCCCACAGCAGATGCATCACCAGCTATTAATTCCCTTTTCAGCAAAATCAGCGGAATGCCCTAAGAAATGAGAACTACAGATGGGAGTTCCCCATCCCCTACATTCTGGGTGATAATCTAGGTAAGGCAGATATTTTATTCAGATTTTAGCTCCAATTTTCATTGCAGTGTACTGCAGTCACTGTGATAAAAAAAATCCTTGTCTTTTTCAGAACTGATTCACATTAAAACTAATAACTAGATGTCTCCTTTCTATCAAACTCATGTTTTTTTCTTCTACAGCCATCATAACAAAACACAATTTAATAAAATGCAATAATTTTTTTCTGTTAAATCTTTTTAGCTTTTGGTCTCATGTGTATACCTGTGTGCATACCTTACCTCTCCAGGGTGAATGATCTTCAGAGTGTTAAAGTTGCTTTCCTGATGCATGTTTTCCAGATCTGAATGCCAAAGGAGTCATTCTCCAGGCCTTTGAAATGTACCGTCTTAAGTCTTGCGTTGATTTCAAGCCATATGAAGGAGAGAGAACCTACATATTCTTCAGAAAAGAAAATGGGTAAGAGTTACAGCAATTTCTATTTAATTTTGCTCTATAGAATCAGCTAGGGATTCTCTCCATTTGACTTAGAATCATGGAATCATAGAATCCTGTAGGCTGGAAGAGACCTTCAAGATCATCAAGTCCAACCATTAAGCCAACACTACTAAGTCCTTTGCTAAAACAGATCAGAATCTGTCAGGGTTGGAAGGGACCACAAGGGTCACCCAGTTCCAACCCCTCTGCCATGAGCAGGGACACCTCCCACTAGATCAGGCTGCCCAGAGCCTCATCCAGCCTGGCCTTAAAGACCCCCAGGGATGGGGCCTCAACCACCTCCCTGGGCAACCCATTCCAGGGTCTCACCACTCTCATGGGGAAGAACTTCCTCATGTCCATCCGGAATCTGCCCACTTCCAGCTTTGCTCCATTCCCCCAGTCCTGTCATTACTCGATATCCTAAAAAGTCCCTCCCCAGCTTTCTTGTAGCCCCCTTCAGATACTGGAAGGCCCCAATAAGGTCACCTCGGAGCCTTCTCTTCTCCAGACTGAACAGCCCCAACTGTCTCAGTCTGTCCTCACAGGAGAGCTGCTCCAGCCCTCGGGTCATTCTCGTGGCCCTTCTCTGGACACGCTCCAGCAGGTCCACGTCCCTCTTGTATATAGGGACTTCAGCAACTTGAAAGTTTAGTGTAAAATTGTTGTCAGCAGAGGAAAAAGGGGCCACCAGTGAAGAAACCCATCTTCTCAGACACAAAGCTTGGAAGCAGCTCCCTCCCTCTACTAAGAGGATATTTAGATAATGAAGTTGGAATCTGATGTTTGGATGATTACTCTTCGATGAGGTGGATTCCAGCATCCCTGGGTTTTTCCACTTCACTACCTGGGATTGTTTTCCATTTCAGTGGTGGATGAAACAAGTCCCATGTACATCCTCTTAACTTAACAAGGATGTGAATAGCCAGAATTTAGTTTTTGAAATCTTTGGAGGACAGGTCAAAAATAGCTGTGCAAGGTCAGTTTATCATAATATTGCTATTGTTTTGATGTGGCTCTTCTTTAATTAAAGATTCTCTCAAAATCTGAAAGGATTCGGAGATTCAGGTTTTCAGGAACTGGAAAAAAAATTATTTTATTTCCTAATTCTAAACATGTTTGAAAGAACATCCAGAAAAGAACAAAAATCTCACTATAACAGATGTGACTATTTCTGGTTCTCCTAGCACTTCATGAAGGCCTACAGGCACTGATATTTCTCAACTCTTCCGTGAGTAACATGTCCTATGACCCTTCCCTTAAAAAAAAATGCAAGCACTGTGATTTTTGACAAGTTGTTGCTGAAAAGCCTGATACTGGAAAATCCCTGGTAGCAGCTATTCAAGACACCATAGGCTCAAGCTCTTTGTTTTCAGTGCCAGCATTAGTGTGTTCAGAGGTCCTTCAACAGACCTCACCCCACTGCTTTGTGATGTGTAAATGAAGCTACAGTCCAAGAGGATGCTCTTTAGCAGTTGCCTTTCACATCATCCTTGAGCTATCCTAAAAAGTTCCCAGTGAATTGGCTGAAAAGCTCCTTTCCTCCTCAATCACAATGAGCTTAGTCTGCTTTCAGAGTAGAGTATTTGTAGAGTATCAAGGCATCAGATCAGCATCTAAATAATGATTTATGTTACTTCTTTTATATTTAAAACATTTTTGATGTTACTTATTACTCATCTGAGCAGACTGAGAACTCAAATAGAAAGGAGGAAACGCTACTTAGCAGACAGTCAGATCTCTCTCTTTCTCAGGTGTTGGTCCATGGTGGGAGACCAGCAGACTGGACAGAACCTCTCCATTGGGGCACGGTGTGACTACAAAGCAATTGTGGAACATGAGATCCTGCACGCTTTGGGATTTTACCATGAGCAGTCAAGGATGGATCGGGATGACTATGTGACGATCTGGTGGGATGAGATTATTGAAGGTGAGTTTTGACCTTCAAGTCAGATTTTATAAGGTGCAGATTCACCAGGACTTATATTTCCTCCTGGATTTTATGACCTTCTTAAAGACATGATTTTAGAAACTCTGGGCCACACCTGAGTCCACTGTAAATCGATCTGTAGATGAAGCAGGATTTTGATACGAGTTCTCTGGTCAAAGACACTGAGCATAAACTCTCGTTCCCAGGGATGGGGCTCTGAGATGCTGGTGGTCATGCCAATGTAGCAAAGCTGCCCTCTCATTGTTCATGCTGTGTGTGGACAAGATGATCACATCAGCCTCCAGGTGCACCCACCTTCTTTGCAAATAAGTGAAAAATGCATGAAAAATAGTCATCAGAAAGGGCCAAGATTCAGGGAATACTGTGTCCTGGTTTGGATAGATATGAACTGCTGGTACAAGCAGTTTCTGCTGACATCTAAGCAGCATCTGATATTTTTAATTGTTCCAAGTTAAATGGCCTTGCACATTGCTACTTGCTTCTACCCTGTAACCTACAGTGTCTTTTGGGATGCCTGAGCAATGGATGGGATGTGGATATTAGTGCTGCAGACCATTGTTTCTATTGTTAGGAACAGCACTAAAACCAACTCACCTTACTCCTACCTTGTTCTTATCTTGAATCATGTTGATGAAGGTGATGATGAAGGTAATAGTATCTAGACTTGGACTTCTGGGCCCCTTTTTACTGCGTTCTTTAGCTAACCACCTCCAAAGGAAGAAGTCTTACAATGTGCTTATAATTCACTGTTGTGAGCTCCATGAGGTACAGAGGTATGAAAAAGCTTGACAAAAAAGTGTCAGTTGTCTAGGCATCCTTTTTTTGCCTTTCCTCCAAAAAAGAGTGTCATTTGATTCTCTGAACTTATCTGTGGTGTATTCAGTAGCTACAAACCTGGAATACCAAAAAAAGAAATAAAAAAAATTAGACAGATGATAGTCTTCAGTGTGAGACTATTCTGAATGAGTCCTGGGAACAGCCTCATACCATTACAGTCAATTGTTATATTCTGTAGGTTTCTACCCATATTAAAAAAAAAAAAATAATTTTCCAGTTAGGCAAATTTATTAAGTAGAAAACTTCTGCTGAAACCGTTTGAAAGATACCTGCTCCTCTAAAGAGAAATAAGGCTGATATGATTGTGCTGTGTGTGCATTTGTTTGCACGTGTTCCTTTATGAGTGATCTGCAACTCCAGATTTAATACTATGGCAGCAGTTTTTCCCAGAATGTATTTTTCATAAGCTGCAATGCAGAGGGCTGGCTGGTAGGAGAAGAGGTCTCCTATTTGTGTTGCTGTTGACAGAAAAGCTAATAAGTTTATTAGACTTCAGAGAAAGCAGACAAGAGAGCCTAATGAATTTGCCATCTTGATGGATGGTTTCTTTTAAAAACATCTAGCAGTTACCCTTTGCCTGGTAATGATCTTAAAAGCCACCATCATTACACACATCTGTGTCCTGCCAAGATTTTTTCCCAGCTATAAAAAGTGATAACACTTAATTAGCAAGATTCTCATCCTTCTTGACAAAAGGTGTGACTCAAGTATCTGTAAGAAAACAATCCCAAACTCTTGTACAATCTCAAGCCTTGGACTGATGATCTTTGTGCCCAGAATGGACTTGCAGAGGGGAAGGGCAGTCTTTACACAGAGAAGTTGTAATTAGCCACCAGCACGGTTACTTGCTGTTTCTTCTTGGAGAAAGAATGCCAAATATTATGAAAATATAACTTGTAGTTGGAAATGCTGGCAATCTCTCTTTACTTCCATACCAATGCATGTGAAATCACTCCCTCTCTCTGCCCTGGCAGACATCTTCATGCTGAAAAGCTTTCTCTAAGGAGAACTTATTTCACCAAGACACCATAAGAACATGTTTCTGAAAGCCATTTCAACAGAAATATCACAGCAGTATTGTCAATCTAGGGTAAAAAAAAAAATATTTTTTTTTTTTTTTCACAGATTCTTAATGTATTCTTTGCTTCAAAGAACAGAACTTGGAGACACTCCAGGACTGTCATGCCTGTCCCCTTAATGAGTAGAGGGCTCCAAGGTTTCCAGATATGATCTAATATCCTGGAAATGTTTTCATCAATATTCATAGGCTCTGGAATGGAGTACACTGATCCTTATATTCAGTCCTCCAGAATGCTTACTATTAGACCATCTAATCTGACCTATTATAGATCACATTTTTTACAACTTATTGAAATCTGATTTTGAACTTACTGAAGTTACATGTGAGGGCACAGAACTGTGATCTAAAGACACTTCTTTGTTGTGCATAGGACTTCATAAACAAATCTTGCTAAATCTGAGTATTTTGCTGTCAAGTAGTTGCTTTCAGGTATATTAATTCTGTCTCTGAAAATGGTATCCAAGGGACCATGCTGAAGCCACTTTTTCCCATTTTATCTAAAAATCAAGCACCTTTCTGTTCTTTTACCAGGCAAAGAGCACAATTTTGTGAAGTACGATGACAGCTTCATCACGGATCTGAACACCCCCTACGACTACGAGTCGGTGATGCACTATGCACCACTTTCATTTAACAAAAATGAAAACATCCCCACAATCACAGCAAAGATACCAGAGTTTGATAACATCATTGGGCAGCGTCTAGACCTCAGTGCCATTGACCTGGAAAGACTGAATCGCATGTATAACTGCAGTAAGTCATCATTTCACCATGGCAAAGGCTCTTCGTTTATACTTGAGCCTGACTGGTGCTCTTGAGGAGGTATAGGAGAGGATCTGTGGTGTAGAGACCTAAACTGTTTACTCCCTCCTCATCCTTCTCTTTGTGTCTGCTAATTGTCATTACTTTTGTAAAAGTCAACTTGCCAGTGAAAGTCAATCCATTTATATCTTCTCTTCCATGTTGCTCCTAAGGGTTCAGACATGTGGTTGTGTTCTGCTGGTGTATGGGCAGCTTCATTGTGCTTTTGTGAGGTGAATGGTATGGTACTTTGTCCATCTTTAAGACTTCATTTTGTGCCTGAGGTTGGCTAAGTTTAGAGTCCAACACTGTCTAGTTGGTTGCTAAGGTGGTTGAAAGTGTTATCACCACATGCCATTGTTAGCAAGACGTTGTTGTCCTCATGGATTTGTCAACAGAAGCATCAACTTGCAGGCAAACTCAGCTGAACTAAGTAAGGTAACTGGGTGGTCTTTGTCTGAAGTAGAACGGTGCTCATGCTCATCAAGCAAAGAAATGAGCCATGAAGAGCCATAACCTCCAGCCAAGGAGAAGTTAAATTCAACACCATCACTGTTCACAAACTGACATGTCTCTCCAAAGCTTCCAAGCAGGCACAGAGCCAGCCACCATTGGTCACTGTTTCAGCTGCCACGTGGGAGTCTGCTAATCTTATCCAAAGTGGTCAAATGTTGTCTTTATAGCGGACATCTCTTTGGGAATCAGATGTTTCCTCTTTTGCACCTTTGGGCTCACATCTGTTGTGGGTTGTCTTTTCTATATGATGTCTATACTAGTGTAAACAAAGACCCCCAAAATTAGAGCAAAAACTTTCATGAGCTACTGCTTTGGATGTCACCATGTGTGCATTTTCTTTTCAGCTTCAACGCACACCCTTTTGGACCAGTGTTCTTTCGAGTTTCAGAATATCTGTGGTATGATTCAGGGCACCAGAGACGATCTAGATTGGGTCCACCAACGGAGCAATGCTACAGGGCAAGAAGACCACACACTTTCTGGGCGCTGCAAAGGTAAAATGAAGGAACAGAACACTTCCCTATGGAGAAGGGGTTAGGGGTTGGAGTAATGGTCCCTTGTGCATGTCTGTACTGGTCTGTGTGGTTTAGATATCCTGTCTTCAACAACTTCTCTGAACTTGTCATTGTAGTCGACCCTTGAGTAAACCCGGTGCTGGCTACTCTGAAAACCCAGGGTTAAATGACCATATTTAAGACACTACACAGCAAACATCTGAGTTGTAATGTTCCTTGTCAAGGAAAAAGCCCATTTTCTCTTCACGTGTCTTGGCCCTGTGGGTGTGAGTTTATGGCTGCACTCGTGCTCTCATTAAGCTTTTCCAGCACAGTGGACTGTTATCCATAACAGCAAGATAAAAGGGGACAAAGAACCATCTCTGCTAGAGGCCTTTTAAATATAGACTGGAAAAGGACTTACTCCAGCTTCCAAAGTCTGAGTAAGAGTTATATTACCCCATGATAAGAATGAAACAACACTTATAGCCACTCATAAATGTTGTGTTTGCAAAGCAAATGATAAGTTAAGCTTGAGGAGTGCAGGTTCTGAAGGTAGAAGAAAGTTGCAGTGTTTTAAGGTAGGAGTTTAGGGATAACTTTCTTTTTCACATGGTAATTTTGCCATTTTTCAGAGGAACAAAATCTGAAAAAGGGCAGAGTCAGCCCCAGCCACAGAGTGCTAGCTCACAAGTGACAATAAAGATTAAATCCCAACACACAGTTCTGAAAAGTAAGGGCCTGTTTTCTCATTGTTTAGAAAAGATAAACTACCATGGGCTTCCAAAAAAAAGTTACTTTTGTAGTAAATTTTCCCTGAGCACAGAGTGAAGGTATCCTGTCCTGAAGCACATTCATTTGTGCTTTGTTACTCTTTGATAAAGGAGAAACTTGGCTTGCTGCACCCAGAAGTAGATTATTCCCCTTATTTCACCCACTCACTGGAAAGAAAGATCCTCAGCTTCTTGTAATGCTGGTACTTGTTGATCAGGTCCAAGAATGCAATATAACTCAAGAAAACCATCTGACAGCTTGTAGAATTACATGCTCCTAACCCTCATCTGACTTTTTAAATTCCTTCTCTCATTTCTTTTGCCCGAACTTTTTTTTTTTTTTTTTATTTTCCTCTCCTATTCATGTTAAGTCCTGCATGTACACCTACCAAAAGAGTGGTCCTGAAATGATAAATTTACACCATGCAGCTAGTGGAAAATTGGGAAAGAGACACTGACACTCTACAATTTCTTCACAGATGCTGGCTACTTCATGTACTTCAGCACCAGCTCTGGCAAAGCAGATGAGGTGGCAGTCCTGGAGTCTCGAATCCTTTATCCAAAGAGAACTCAACAGTGCCTCCAGTTCTTCTATAAGACCACAGGAAGCCTTTCTGACAAGCTGATCATCTGGCTTAAAGAGGATGATGGCACTGGAAATGTTCGCAAGATGAGGAAAATCCAAACCTTTCAAGGTAACTCTGGAAAGATGAGGAATATCTAGAATATTAGGGGAGGGAAAGTTGTCTTACTGTGTTCATGAATGCAGTGGATTGGCTCAGAAATCAAAATATTTTTCCAAAGCTACCAGAATATCTTGCAATCCAGCTAAGGATGTAAATACCTGTGCTCACCTGCAGTCAATAAGAATCTCAGCCTGATTTTTATACAGTTGGAAATACAAAAACATAAGTAGTTTGGAAATGAGAACTGAGTTCCCACTTCGGGCCGTTTTGTTAGGTAGGACAAATTCAGCCACTGTGGCATTATGTTTTTATTTTGTCAAAAGTCAAAATCTGTGATAACCTGCCTGTATCAAGCTGCAGCAGTTTGCAAGGAAAGATAAGTCCCTGGAAAAGTGGCAGAAATTGCTAATTCTAGAACAAATTCTAGCACTCCCATCTACTTGTTATGTTTTGGCCCTTTGCCTGTTGCCTTTGTCATTCACTAATGTGTGAAGACTCCCTAATATAATGTATCATAGAATCATAGAATCA
>NW_008591794.1:0-6356 GCF_000691845.1 Merops nubicus | reverse complement strand
ACCACTCTCTCAGTAAAGAAATTCTTCCTAATATCCAATAAAAAAATTGTGTCCAAAGCATTTAGATGGTAAGGCAATGTGAGTATATTATAATCACAATACCAGCTTAAAATATCTGGCCTCCAGGATTCTGAGAGAGGTCCAGTTGTCTATGAAGAAGTTGGCTAGGAAGAAGCTGCTTTACAGTATGACTGATGGTGCTGACAGCAACGTTTTCCTTCCTTTTGCTAAAGCGGACAATGACCACGGCTGGAAAATCGCCCACGTAACCCTCAATGCTCAGAAGAAGTTCCGTTACCTCTTCCAAGGACTGAAGGGCAACCCCAGCTCTTCATCTGGTGGGATTGCCATCGACGATGTCACACTTACAGAGACTCCCTGTCCCACAGCCGTGTGGGTCATCCGGAATTTCAGCAAGATCCTTGCAAACACGACGAGTGGTGTTATGCAGAGCCCCCGGTTCTACAGCCCCGAGGGTTATGGCTTTGGGGTAACCCTGCATCCCCACTCCACCGTGAGTGGCTACGCTCGCATTGCCTTTCACCTGTGCAGTGGAGAGAACGATGGTGTTCTGGAGTGGCCAGCCCTGAACCGCCAGGCCGTACTCACAGTGCTGGACCAGGACCCTGATGTCTTGAAAAGGATGTCCTCCAGCAGAAGCTTTACCACAAGCAAAGACCATGTTAGCTCAGGTAAGTGCTGTCTGCCTAGAGGAATGGTAAAAATAAAAGCCAAGGAAACTTAGGGGGCAACTTTGGTTGAATTTCCCTGTTTGAGACACTATTTTCTATATGGCTTTTCTGTGTATGACTCAGAATTCCTGTCTGTGAAAGATCATCTGAGGTGAAAAGTGATGCATAGAATGTTGGTGTTATTAGAAACAGTCGCTGGGATCTATGATTTTGACTCTAAATACAGAGGTCTTCTAAAAGCTGGCAATTTTCATTCTACCTGAGGTTTGCCCATCATGATAGGTGACATAGCAGCACAGGATGGTGCAATGCCAGCAGGGTGTTGGATTCCATTACTAGGTCAACAATAATTCAAGTTAAAACTGCATTTTGGAGGCTTGGTTAACTTAAACATACAAGGTCTGAATGCATAATGTCTACACTGTAGCTTTATCTAAGGAAAAAAAACCCTGAAAACACCTGTGAGATCAATCTGTAGCATTTGAAGCCTGTCTTGCTTGGCTGGGTGTAGGCTCCAGATTATGACCCCTTTGATACAGGGGCTACCTTTCAACTCCAGCTTTATATTGCATGTAGCACCACAGTTCCACACTCAGCCCTAGGATTTCCCACGACAGTTGAAAGAAATAAGAACAACTGGACAATACTGAGTTTGTTACAGAATAACATCCTGGAGATTAATCTCCATCCCTCTTCACTTTTTCCAGTGGAAGTTTAGTACACACTGTTTCAGTTGGAGGTGTTAAAACTTAGGTGTGAATACGTTTAACAAAACCATAGCAATGAACAAAATCTGCTAGACTCTAAACCATAGGTACTTAAAAACTGATGAGGGAGTGTCCTTACCCAGGAGGGTGCTCTTTGCTGGTGACAACAAGGAGGTAGCTTGCGTTTGGTAAGTCCTCACTGGAAGGGGAATTGTGGAATTTCAGTGCCCTGACATAGACCAAGAGTCCTCATGTAGACTATATCTAAGAATCTGCTGTCACCTTTAATTTGCCAGTCCTCTGTGACTTGTTTGGGCATTTCAGCTCTGAGCTTGTTACAACATAAATTCTGTTTAACATTGTAATGCAGAAAATAGTCACAACATACTTCCTGCTGCAGAACTTTGTGGTTCTTATCTGCTGCTCATATTCTCTTTGCAGATGTTAATGGAAGCATAATATGGGAGAAACCATCAATTGCTGGAAAATTTGATGCCTCATGCAATTGCTACAGAAGTGTATCGTGGGGGTGGGCTAACTTCATATCCCACAGCCAGATGAGGCGCAGAAGCTTCCTGAAAAATGATGACCTGATAATTTTTGCAGAATTTAATGGTAAAGACCCTACTCCTGTTTCCCCTTACAGAAGCAAATGGGTGATCCTTTCTTTTCATACATTCAAGTAACTATTGCCACTTGACTCTGAGTCATGGTCTTTGCTAACGGGGATCAGCTTTTAAAGCATCCCTGTTTCTTAGTTTCAGGTGAGTGATGTTGACTAAAGTGCTTGTGAGATCAGAGGAATCTAAATGGCAACGTTTTCCTGAAGGTTAACTTCTTAGACACCTTTAAGCATCCTAACCAGTAGCTATGTCCACTTCTAAGCACTGAAAGTACTAAAAGGCCTTTCTTGTGGTGTTTATTTCCAAATAGAAGAGGCACACTTGGCATAATTTTTCAAAATACAGAATACCACCAATTTACCTAACCAATAATAACTTGAGTATTATTTTCTGTCTTGTGTTTTAAATATGCAGAACTTACTGTGGTACACCAAGAGCTCTGTAAAGGACAAAGAGACAAGAAGCACCCTCTTGTGCATAAAACACCCTGTGAGCCCCTGATATGAATAATACTACACACAGTATCACTCGCTGTTATCTGATGTCTTTCCCCTCTCTTTTGCTCTTTTAAAGACCTAACTCATCTCAATAACACTGAGGTTCCTGTGCACCCTAGACAATCTGCCTTAATGGAAGGCCTCATTCTTGAAAGGCAGAAGAGAGCAGCCCAGGATATGGAGCCTGTTCAGGACCAGCTGCCTTATCTGCAAGACCCGTGTGACCCAAACCCTTGCCAGAATGATGGAGTCTGTGTCAATGTGAAAGGGAGAGCAAGCTGCAGGTACCATGGACCTCTTCCTTGCTTGCCTTGACTATCTTCTGAACCAAATGATGCAGCCAGTAAATATCCAGAGCCAGTAAACTCAGAGAGCTGAGCAACTAAGTTTTCAAGGAACAGAAGGAATAAAACACCTTAGTGGTCACATGTAGTGACCAGTCTCCACTAGCAGCCATGAGGGGAGGCAAAGAAACCCCATTCTGTCATGCTTCCAGGGGGTGCAAATAGCCTCCAAAGTGGGGATTTTGTGATGTGAAATGTATAATGGGAACTGCCATCCAGGGTAGTGGTGTGAGGACCCTGAGGTGGGACAATGGGGCAGGACAAAACTCCTGCTTCATGTGACTCTGTACTTTATTTTCCCAGGTGCCTGTCAGGACAAGCCTTCTTCTTCACGGGCGAGAGATGTCAGTCAGTGCAAGTCCATGGGAACATCCTGGGAATGATAGTGGGTGGAATCGCTGGAACCATGGTCTTAACCATTGTCCTCATTTCCATGATGGCTAGAAGATAAAGAGCTGCAGGGGGATAGATAGCAGCCTGGTATTTTTCCATAGTTTGTAAGACATCAGTTTTCAGTGAAATATCATGAATGCAGCTTGTAGAAGACCAGTCAGCATATGGATGGAAACCTACACCAACAGCTTGACAGCAATCTGTTTACTCTGTGGGACTTGATAGTTAAAGATCATGTAGAACTGCTGTCTAATGAGTTCATACCCTGCCTTTCATATCTGTTTTTTGATTGTTTCCTTTCTTCATCCAACAACAAGCAGTAGTGCTGATGGACCATGCATATGTTCTCAAACACAGTTCAAACTCAGATTAAATAACTAGTAAAACCTCTCAAAACTCTAGAAAAAGTTGCACAGAAGCACATATATTAAGATTCTAGAAATGTGCCTACAAAAATTACTCAGGAAATCTAGAGGGTAGAAAAACGTAGTTATGTAAATGAGTACATAAATACTCATTCTCCATGGAGCTGTGCTGGTTTACAAAAGCTGATTAGCTATTACATAGAATTCACAGTAAACTACTATTATAGATTCTTGGCCAGTTCTGCAACAGGGAAATAATTTCACATTAAAGCTAGTTGTCTTTTTAAAAGATCTCATTGCATAAAATTTTAAGATATTTCTGTGTACATCTATTGTCTGGGCATAATCTAAGTTTCTTTTTTTTTAAACTACCTATGAAACTCCTATTGATTTCAGCAGGCTCTGGATGAGATTGGAGCAGAGCATCAGTTATCACAGGATAGGATCTGCAGTGGTTACCATTAAACTCCTGTTGTTTTGGAAATCATCATCTCACAGCTCAAGGGGAGGAGAGGGAGTGTATGAAGATGCAGAGTGGATCCATGACAGGAGTGGGTGCTTGATAAGCTGTTAACACCCTAGAATTTACTGCCTACAGCAGGAAGCAACCTGTCTAGTATGTCCAAAGATCTCTTCTTTCAAGGGCTCTAACAGTTTCCACAACTGAAATTTTGTTACCCAGGTTTCCTCCAAAAGCAGTTTCATCTTGTCTGCATATCAGAACAGAAGGAGCCCAGAATGCAAGTGGTAAATAATCACAGAGGGTGAAGCCACTCTTCTACTTATCAGATACCTGTCACAAGGGATGACAGCCAAGGGAAAACGCATTAGGGAGCTCCCCTTTGGGTCGAGGGAGTTTCCCATCCAAGTTGACCAGCTCCTAAATTACAATGAAATGAAATGAAAGACAAGAGATCCATAAAGTTGAATAAAATTATGGAGTAAAGCTTGCTAATTAATGTGTGAGACACACAAACCAAAGACAGAGAGGATCCAGGCAACTCCTAATTAAGTGCTATCTTGGACATAATTTTGGGGTCCTTAGAGTAAAGGGACACCAAGAATAAGACTGCAAGTTGTCACCATTCATTCCAAAAACATGCACAGCTGACAGCCTCTCTTGTCTCTCTTAAGCATCATGTCTAATAAAGGCAGCTTTGCCACAGTCATTGAAGCACCATAGTGAAAGCATGAGTTTCTAAGGCTCTTAAAAACTATATTTAGGCTCCTTAAATTGACTTGTACTGAAGTTGCTCAGAAGCAATAAGTGTAGTTTCTAGCTTTATACCTTGTTTGATCTGTACTTCTGAATATCACCAGGTCAGGTCTAGGAAGACGTCTCAACTCTGACGCTTCAAAAAGGAGAAGGATTATAATAAACCTGGTCTGCCATCTGGAAGTTGTCTACAGAAGTGCTTTTTGGAAACTGTAGGTCATATTTTTTTATATTTGTGCTGTATGAAGGAAAAAATGGCCTGGTAGAGTTAGATAGTTGGGCTTAATCTTGAAGGTCCTTTCTAACCACAGTGATTCTGCTATCCTGTGAAATTTGCTTTGTGCGCAAATACAAACAGCAGCTGAAGTGTTTGATTTTGGCTCGTGGCCAAAGCATGTGTAGGCCTCTGTTTCCTGTTCAAAGTTGCATTTAGGACATTCGTTTTCCCAAAAGCAAAGAACTGTGTTTCCAGTTGCCCTTTGCTTAACTTGCACCACTTGCATTAGAAGTGGGAAATGCGTTGTGGGATGGCAAACCCTTTCTCTCTTACCTCCACTGACGTGCTTTCAGTGCAGAACATCAGGTTTGCTTGTGTGACCCAGGCCTGTGTGGGTGGTGGAGCTGGCTTCCATGCCATGGCAGCCCTGCCATGGGTTTGAAGCTGCTGATGCCTTGCTTGCTTCACCCACCCATCTCACCTCACAGCATTGAACTGGAAGCAACAGTGGTCCAAGGTAAAGGAGACTGGAGACCTGGATCGTAGGGAAGGCAGACATCACATCCTCTTGGCTTCTGCAAAAGATCCGTGTAACCTGAAGAAGATCCTTTGGTGCCACCAGCTGTTGGTGAGCGTTGCTTGTAGCTCTTAGATACAGGGAAGGGGTGTGAAAGGCACAGCTCAGACAGCCCGAGCAGAGAAGCAAGTGTTTCTTTGGCAGTTCCCAACCCCAAGAGTAGGATGTCTCCTGGGAAGAGCTGTCACAGTAGTTTTTCTCAAGCAACATGCTTGTGCTCTCTCTTGTGAGTTTTCTTATCAGCAATGACTTCATTCAAGGGTCTGAATCTGCCTCACTCAGCCAGGGCAAAACCAGATCTGCAGCCCAGACTCCACGGGGTAAAGGGTGCAGGCCATGGGGCTCTGGACTCCACGGGGCTGTAGACACGCAGTCTGGCCAGACTTGGCAGCAGTGCTGAGACATTGGCATGGGTTGGAAGGGAAAGCTTCCTTTCTGCCTGATAAAAACCTAACATTCTCAGATGTCCACTATTTGCTATCCTGCAAGGAGGCAGGAAAAAGGGAGGAGTGATCCAAGCAGAGTCTGTGGGAGGTTTTCCACTACTTATTCCAAGGATAAATCTCAAAAGGACTTGGAAAGGGTGTAAGTTAGAAGAAGTGATCCTAGATTCTGTGTGGACTATATTGCACTCTTTACCTTCATTTTCTAACAGGAAAGCACTCAAGAAATGACAATGGTCCGTGTGCCCGGGGAGCTCACCCGGGGCCCATGGCGGGCGGCAG
>NW_008591793.1:95564-119498 GCF_000691845.1 Merops nubicus | reverse complement strand
TGCCCGGCTCTCCAGCCTGGCTGTCCTGGGAGCGGGGCTGCCCTGGGGACGTGCGGGATCGTCTGGGGGGTTTGGTTATGTGAGTGTCGACAACCGTTCCGCTGATGTGGTGCGCAAAGCTGGAGTGTGTTTCGCCATCTCGGTAATTCGGGAGGTGGGTTCACAAAGGGGTTCTGGTGTCTCTGTTTCTGTTTGCCGTGGAGAGGTCTGGGATGGCTGCTGTGGAACCTCCGGGGCTATCCTGCACTGCCAAATCACTGCAGGGATCCAAGGTGTTATCAGGATGCTTTGGAGATGGGATAAGATGGGTGTGCCAGGGTCATGCTGGGACAGCTTTCTCCAGCCACTGGTCCTATACCCTAAGTGACAATGGCGACCACTCTGGGGTCACCGTGGAGGATTTTCGTGCTGCTGCACAGCCCAGCTCCCTCTGCTCTGCCCCACCAGCAACAGTGGCTGTCCTGCTGCTGCTGTGGAGAGCACTGCTGTGCCCGTCATGGCCTGGCCACCCTTCCCCTTCCCGGCAGGAGAGGGACCCTGGCCTCAGCCCAAGGAAGGTGCTCAATGGGACACCATCTAAATGCTGGTGGGGAGAATCCATGCCCATGTATCCCACCCATCCTTCTCCAGTTTCCATCCTGGTCTCCAGACCTTTGACTTCTCCCTCTCTTTATCCATTCCAACTCCCTCCTTTGCTTTCTAAAAGTGTCCCCCTTCCCCATCCTCACACTCCATCCTCTCGGCTGTCAGCAGCCTCCTCCTGTTGCTATAACAACAAGCAGCAGCCCGGCCAAATCGGCCAGACCCTGCCACACTTCCCTGCCTGCAGCCAAATCCCCTCCCCATGTGTGAACACCCTCGCGTCCTCCTCGAGTCCTCACCATCTGCCTGCAAGGGCAGATTGCTCTGCCCGGGGGGCTGCTGGCCCTCTGCAACCCCCATGTGCCTCCTTCCCCTTCTGGGCACACTTTGCAGCCCTCTCAGCCGGGTCCATACAGATGACATGGACCGGGATTACTGCCCCACACATCTTCTGGGAAACCGGTGGTTTGTTTTGACCTATTAAACCCATGCAGATTAAACGAGGAATACATGAAGACAGGAGGATTGCTTGAAATATGGCAAAAAAAGATGTGTCCGGGGCTGTATCCTGGTCTGAAAGCTGGAAGGCATGTCTAGCACAGAAATGTAGGGCAAAAACCCCAACCAGCAAAGCCTCTGGGTGTCCCTGCCCTACAGTCTGAGCCTCAAGTCCAGCCCGTGGAGTATCTGCTGGTGCTGGGTAAAGCCTCTCTGTTACTGCAGGGTGGATGTAGGAGTCTGCAGGCAGAGCTTGCTGTTCCTGCAGAGTGATGAAACCAGCCCTGCCACCCCTGAGCTCCCGAGGACCTTGCTAAACCCAGCAGGAAGCAGGTATTTATGATGGCTTTTCCACCCTGGCTCAGGAGCTCCACTTAAGAGTCCTTTCTCCAAGCCTTCCTGGGAGCTGACAGCAGCAGACTGGAAGATGCAGGTGGGAAAAGGGGAGTTCCCCTCTGGGAGGGAAAGGGTGGCACCAAGCTCCTCATCCCCGCCCAGCTCCAGCTCTGCTGCCCTTCCCTTGGGCAGGTTGCTGCCTTTGGGGCTCACCACGTGGGCTTCTGACCACTGTGTGGAAGAAGACCTAGGACCAGTTACCCTGGGGTAACGCCAGACTGGTGGGACATCAGGAACCACACCACGTCCACTGCCATCCCATCAACTCTGAGCAGCAAAGTGCTCCAGCTGCTACTTTACTTGTAGCATTTTCCATGCAAGGTTCCAGGTCAGGGGAAATTTAGGGTTGCACAAAACAAACATTAACCCCTGTATTTTCCTCTGGTAGGTGAGTGAGCCTCAGGAGCTGCTCTCCTCCAGCTCTCTCTGTGTTCCTACAACAAGCAAGGTGCCTAGATGTGGCTAAAGAGACTTGATGAGACTTTGCTCCCAAAAAGTGCTCTTGTGTGAGTTTTTAAATTCTCCAGCCCCTTGACATTTGTACCTCATCCTCACTAACCGAGGTGAAATCACTTCAAAAACAAAAAATCCAGAAGCAAGCTAGAATTCTTAGGGCATTTTCTGCTCCTTGCAGCAGTAACTGTTTTTGCAGCCTTGCCTGCAGCTGGAGCTACATATCAGCTACTCATAGTTTTGGTGCTTTTGTGTCCTCAGACACAACATAAATTTGCTTCTTTATAGACATAGTTTTGGGTTAAAGAACTGTTCTTTCTGTTCAGTTTGGATTGCTACCTTCAAGAACTCCCTTATTCCAAAAATACCAATCTTTCTTTTTTAAAAGAACTTTGAAGTGCAAAATGCTTTTGCCTCAGTGTGCAGGTGGGCTTTTCACACAGCCTGGCTTTGATAATTGGGAAAAGGCTTGAGACATATTTGAGGTGCTGCTGCCACTCTTGCATCGGGAGGAAGCATATGTTCTTCCCGTGACCACGAGGGATGGTGCCCCTTCGTGCTGAGTTTTCTATCCTCCCAGGAAGAAGTGAGGATACCTTTAGTCAAACTGGTAAGGGCTATGGATTCTCTTGCCAGACACAGGTTTATTCCCTTAACTGGAAGCCTTCAGCTGCTGTTTTTAGCTGCAGGCTCAGAGATGTGCTCTGCGCCCCTAAGGAGGCTCAGATGGAAGCTAGGTCAGGTCCAGGCTGTGCCCTCCTGCACAGCAGCAAGCTGGCACAGAGGTTCTTGTCCATACTTTGATTCACCAACTAACCTGCTGCTTCCCAGTTGCACCTCCAGCCCCTATTGTGCTGGCCTGCTTCCTCAGCATCAGCATGCTGCCCTCCCAGAGGCAGGGGCAAGAGCAGCCAGCCAAGGAGTGACATGGTCTGATGCACAGAAGATATCCTTTGACCAAAGTTGTCTTACCCAGTGAAATGGAAGAAAGTCCTAGCAAGAGACTGCCTTGACACCAGCAGTCTCACCCCATTTTCTTGGGAGAAAGCACTGTTCTTCCTCTGAGACCATCCACATAAGAAGGTATGAAGGATCCTGGCTTTCCACCTGCCATTTCAAGGGCATTTGAAGGAAAACACAAAATTTCTTAAGATCATCCTTGTTTTCCCATAGCCTGGGGCTCTTTGTTCCTCACTAGTCTGGGGAGTACCCGTCTGATCTCGGAGCACAGCATTTGAGAGTTGCCTGTTCATGTGGGTGAAGATGATGCACCATTTCCCTTAGGGATACAATCCTCTGCACACCCGTGCTGTGGTTCTTGATTAGAACAATCTTGGGCTTCCTTGTCTATCAATCCATGACCTATTTCTTGATCAATTCACAATTCCTCTATCAATCCGCAATTTCATCTAAAACTTTCTTTCCAGCCCCAAGTGGGTTTCAGATTAACCTGAAAATACTACTGGTGTATTATTTTAGAATTTGGGCATTAGGAGTGATTTCCAAATTTGTTGTGTTCTTTCAGAAAGAATTGGACAGAATCTGCCTCCAGCCAGCAACTACGCAGCTGAGGTTTACACTGCTTAATACACAAATCACAAAACCAGGACATTTTGATAATGCCAGGCTACACCGAGCTGTGGCTTTCTGAGGCCATGTATTTTTTTGCTGTTTCCAGTTTTTAACTCATGCTATGTGGGGTTGCTACAAGGAAGGTGAGAGTGTCTTAAGCCTTGATAGCTCCTGTGCTTTTTTTGTCCCCTTACTGCAAGCTTTCATACCTGAGAAATGTTTCAGAAGAGCTGTTTGATAGGCCCTTGTCAACTAGCATGTGTTAAAGCAGTTCTCCCAAATCTTCTTGTTCTCACCTTGAGTTGGATTTGTGCAATCAAACATTGAGGAAAAATTATGGTTGTGTGTTTGGGCTGTTTTTTGTTTGTTTTTTTGTTTTCCAGCAGTTATTCTAATTCCTAAAGATTTTAGCAAAATCTACTGCATTTCTTTGTGGATTCTAGGCAGAGTTTGTAGTTGGATTTTGTTGCCACTGAGCCCATATGCAGCAACAATAGCATCTCTATAGTTAAGCTAATTTAAAATTGAAGGTATTTAGAATGTAAAACTTCCAAATAAGAGAAAAGTATCTGAGAAAATGCCTGCCATAGTTAAGTGATGATACTCAGTGAAGGCATTTTGTATGTACAACTCCTTCAAAGCAGCTCTCTTCATAAAGACAAGTATTCAGCTAAGGAATGTTCAAAAAAGAATCAGTTTTTTTGAAAATGCCGTCATTATCCTGAGTGTAGCAAGAACAGGACTAGGAGACATGTGTAATCCCTCTTCCAGCCATGACCCACTGATTGTTGTCTTTTAACTCTTGCAGGGCAGGGGTTCGCTCGTGGACAGAGCACTGAATTCAGCTCAGAAATCTCTCAGATGGTGTTTAAGTTCAGAACTCTTTGCACTGCAGTCAGAGAGCACGTCATGGGTGCACACAGGTAGCTCCAGCACTCTCCATTGTGTTTAAACGTGGCTTGAATCCACAGCAGTATGAGCACAGCTCGTGCAGCATGAGGTGTTGTGTGTGCACCAGGGCAAAACTGCCTCAAGATAATTCATTAGGAAAAACAAAGCAGAGGCCACTGTTTGGATCTTGTCATAAATGTACTTTGTTCTTTTCTTTTGTGCTAAAAAAATGCTTTAATGAGTGGCTTTGTGTCAGGAACGACCACTTTAACCATTTCTGCTGTTAAAAAAAAATCAGTGTTCCTTTTGATGCGTTTTAACATTTCTGTTTCATAAGGAGAGTTGAGGAAACTGCATTAAGCCTCATACAAAGTTGCTAATACGCCTGTAAATCTACATTCCCTGAAGTCCATTGTTTTAATCACTTATTGCTGCAACAAATAATATTGTGACCTATGTATTTTATTATTTTTAGATATTAGCTTTCAACCTGGTTCTTTGTGAAGCTCTGTTTTATTTTCTGTCACTTAGCTGTGTTCATATTTGGTTACATCTCTCTTCTCAAATGTTTTCTCTGTTGGTTCCTGCAGCATCAGTCACTGTGAATGCAAAGATGCACAGGCCATCTCCAAATCATGCATGTAACCTCCTAGTGTCATCCATTATTGCTCTTACATGAAAACAGTGGAGAGAGGAAGCCTGATCCCATGTCCTAAATGAGGAACAAAGAGCCAAGAAGCTCCTGGGTTTTATTCTTGGCATTCTTTCTAATTCACTGTGTGGTCCTGGCCTCCTCCTTGAGGCTCCGATTCAGCCAACCATTGCAGCTCTTTGCTCCTGTTGAGACTCTGAACAGCCCACTGAGTTCTGTGGGAAGTCAACAGACTAACTGCTTTTGTGTTTGGGTCTTAATCTTCTGGTATCAAGTGCTCTGGTGTCAATATGTCATGTATATCACGTACCCAGAATGAAAAAAATATAAATGTGCATGAAAAATGGAGGTGAGTTTACTTTCATCTGAGTTTGTCATTGCCATTTATAATAGTTTACAAGGCAAAAATTAATGAGGTGTAATTAAAACAAAAATGCAGTGTGAGAAGGCAAGTCTAGAATGCCAATTAAGCTGCTATCTTGTCTACAGCAGCAAGAAGACAGATGCCATTTCAGCTGCTGTATTGTTTATATAGGCGTGGATCTGCAGAGTGAACATCCATTCTTTCACCCTAGGTTAAGAAACCAAAGACACTGATGCTCTGTGGAGTGGGTGCTTCAGGGATTTGGTATAAAAAATCAGATTACACGGGAGTCCTGCAGGAGACAGGTCCTGGCTGCTCCTGGGATCCTTCCTAGACATGTGCAAAGAAAGTGGGTTCCCCAAGCAAGAAAGCTTCAGACGTGTTCCTGCACCCAGAGCTTTTCCCTCTGCCTTGTTCATTGCCTGGACAGAAAAACGAGCCTCCTTCAGGTAAGATTTAAAGGTGGTCATGGTGATTTAGGGATGGAAACCCCCTTACTGTCCACTGTGATTTGCCTGCCTCTAAGTGCCACTGTGATTAAAATTGATGAGGTAGTCTAGGAAAAGGAAAATGGTGTTCAATATTCTCCACTTTCTGAGTTTTGGAAGGTTGCCTGGGACTATTTCTAAATTTCAGAAGCTTTCTGAGAAAAATCCATAAAACTGAAAAGCGATGGGAAAGTTCAAGTGACGTGGGGTATTTCTGTGCCTAGCTGGTGAAAATCAAATAAATACACTGGTTCTCAAGCTGTGGCTTCTCTCTGGAAAACCAAACTGTAACATGAGGTCGGGTGAGATGTGCTTAATTCTTCCCTGTGTATTGGAGAGGCCAGAACAAGACCTATCATCAGCAACCCCAATCATATGATCCTTCATGTGGCCCTTAACTTGATTGATCTCATCTGTGATCATGACTTTGTAGCGTAATTAGGGTTGGAAGGGACATCTGCGTGTCTCTGATGCACCCTAAAAGCAGGGTCAGCTTAGGGGAGGTCACTCATGGCCTCATACAGCTGAGTTCTTAATATCTCCAGGGGTGATTTCACAGCCTTTTGGAGCAGCCTGCTCAGTGGCTCATCACGTTCCTTGCCCTTTGGTGCCTCTCTTACTTTTCTGGATTCCCCTCTTGGGATTGTTTAGGTAAGGGAATTGGCCTCAAATTGTGCCAAGGGAGGTTTGGTTTGAATATTAGGAAAATTTCTTCACAGAAAGGGTTGTCAAGCAGTGGAACAGGCTGCCCAGGGAAGTGGTGGAGTCCCCATCCCTGGAGGGATTTAAAAGATGTGTAGATGTGGTGCTGAGGGACATGGGTTAGTGGTGGACTTGGCCATGTTGGGTTAACAGTTGGACTTGATTTTAGAGGTGTTTTTGAACCTAAGTGATTCTCTGATTCTATGAAAGCAACTCAAAAGTGGCTGCAGGCAGTGGATACTTGTGTCTTGGCATCACACAGGTATGGACACCCACTCTGGTGGACAGCTGTGGAGTCAAAGCGATATGGCAGCTTCTGTGTCTGCAAAGTCTCTGTGGCCTCACAGCTCCCCAGCCTCTCTGTGCCCAGCAAAGATCAAACCTCCTTCTGCTGGCTGGCGAGCTGGGCTGCCTGAGACGTGGGCACTGCTGAGCCTGGGCTCAGCCCCTGGGGAGCTGGAGTGAGAACTGGCAGTGCCACTTGTACAGGGTGAGGGAGAGGAGGGTGTTTCCAGTCCACCATGCTGAGCATAGGCAGAGCTGAAGTAGTGGTGTTGCGTTGAGTTTGTTTTGTCAGCCAGTGGAAGCTCTGGTCCATTATAACAGGAATTTTGGGTAATTGCTGGAGCTACAACCTGAGCAGGATGTGACAGACAAAATCTCTTTGGAAGGAGTTCTAGACATTTAATATATATAAAATATTTTGTGTCAGTATTATAATAATACAAATTTTTAATGTATTATGTTAAATTTATAACATGACCAAGGGTTTGTCCTCTGATTGGTGACATCCTCAGCTGTCTGGAGGGCTGAGCATGATGAATAGTCCAACGAGCTACAGGGGACAACCACAGTCAGGCAAGCCATACATTTAAGCACTTTATTCTCTGCTGAGACCAACCTACAGTGGTTATATAAAAATGTGATACAGGTGCATAGTCCACCTGAACAGGAGGGGTTGGCAACACTAAGTTCTCCCTTCACAGAGCCCCTGTTTTTCCTGCTGGAATTGCACTGCCACAGACACAAATATCAGCGTTTTCTGCTTCACAGGGCAACTGCTGGATGGAAATTTTTCACCCAACAGTGTGGAAATAAAAAATGTTTGACAGAGGCAAAATCTGAATGGCATGTATCAATAACGAAAGGCACCAGCCTGCATCTGGAGTTTACAAAACGCTGTAGCACAATGAAGTTTTTCTAAATAATCTCCTTGAAATTTGAATTCTTGAGCTTCCAGATTACTCAAGGCCCAAAGGCACTAATAAAAAATAAATAAAAATGAATGTACAAACAGAATTTTAAATAAAAGCTCTCTCCAGAGCGGAAACTAAAACAAAATAGGCCATTGCTCCTGTGAGAGAGGAAAAGAGCCGGACACACAGGTCCTTTGTTGCATTAGACCCTTGAACTCCTCATGTCCATGGTGCTATCATTTCCAGTGGCTTTGACTTGAGGTGGCTAACGCCAGGAAAAAAGCAATGCACAATTTCATCAGTCAGCTTTGTTTTGAAGGAGGCTTCCAGAAACTAGAGACCCCAACTGAACTGTAACAGTTTTATTATTGTGAGGCCACAAAACAAAGTCTGGGGGAGGGACTCCCTGTGGAATTAGTCACTGGAGCAGCTCCTTCCACACTAGCACAGCCTGTGTGTTTGGGTGAGACTGCCTGTGTCTGTCTTCAGGGAGATACAATCAAGTGGGGGTCCTCAGGGGGATTTGATCCCTGAAGTCTTCCAAAACACCTCTCCCTTGAATACATGAAGGGGTTAGATCCTTTAAGAGGATTTCTCATTAGGAACAAATTCATAGTATCTAGTCTTATACATCTGGCACCTGCTGCTGGTTTCTGGATGGAGACTTAAAGGACATGCTTATGGTCAAGAGACTTCAAGGAAGTCAAGAGACAACTTGAAGTCAAGTCAAGAGACTTCAAGGAAGGGAGCAGACATCGGAAAATAAACCTGCACCACTGGGTGAGATGGTGCTCACCTAGCCCAAGAGATCACCAAGAGATACTCTTGGTTACCTGCACACTTTGAGTAGGGAAATGTCAAGGGTTAGAGCCTTGACATAAAAGTCCAAGGAGTCTTTGAAGAAGAAAACTTGTCCACAAGAAGAAGTTACAGACAAACAGCTAGTCCCTCCATGAATTTTGCAGAGAAACACTTGTTTCATCACTCAAAAATGTTGAAAAACCATTTAAAGATTTTTTTCTCAGTTTCTTGGTTCAGTGGAGGATTTATGAATGGGTAAAAAGAATGAGAAAAAATGAAGGGAAGAGAAGAAAAAGCTGCTGCCACCTCAATGTACTCTAGATTTAAATAGCTCCTTATGCATCGTCACACAAGCGTTTTGATCCCTGACAGATAAAAGAGCCACATACCCCTGGGGAAAAAAAATGTAAGCAATTGTTTTCCAGGATAAACCCTTTTAGGGGTGATTTGCATGCTAGAGGGAGGAAATCATCTCTGCTGTGCAATTCCTGAGGTATTTCAAAAATGACTCAAGATGTACCTGTCCTCTAGTGACTCCCCAGACTACAAAGCAGAGTAGAAGGAATAAGGGATGAGCCTGAGAATATTCTTCTGGGAAATTCATTGTCCTGTGATGAGCAAGAAGTCTTTAACCCTTGGAAAATGCCTCCTACAGACTGCAGATGTGAAAAATGTTCCCTGCGTGGTACTTCTTATGTGGGATCTAACAGCAAATGGGGTCATATTGCACCCCACATCGTTACAGCAACAGACCTAATTGTTGCTGAATATAATTCCCTTTCAGCCTGGGATTAAAAACTACTTAAACCTGAGCAGAAGATCCCACCGGGGACAGCCCACCATTGGTAGGGAGATGCCAGTCAGTTTTTTTTTATACCTCTCTTCCTGCATCTTCCGTCCAAGGGAGAAGGAAAGAATTGTCCACTGCCCTTCAGCTGCCCTTACCTGGGATTGGGTCCTGCCAGGCTGTTGCAGGCTGTCTTGGAGTACAGCAAGCACCAGCAACCAGCTTTTCTTAATTCTCCTGCCAGAAAGAACAAAATCAAGGACCTAAAGTTATTAGTCCAAAAAGTTCAAAAAACCACATGAGAATTACAAAATTTGTGAAACAAGCCTTAAAAATAGGTTAAAAATCACTCAGTAAGATAATTTTATTTTCTACCTACAATTTGTCAACAGCTTTGGAGGCCAGAAGTTGATGTTTTAAAGTAACAGATAAGCTGTCCGTGAAGTCCTGTAAGCTCAGGAGTCAGGACTATTAACAAATAGCACAAATCTTTCTAAATACCAAAGTATTTGCTGGTTATTTATCTCCAGCCCCCAGATTTGTTGTGCTGTTGATGAAAAGCAGGGAGAAGCATCACTGGAGAGCCTTTCTCCATAGTCCTGCATTTCTAGGGAGCTCTTGATATTTCCTTCCTTTCTGCTTCACCATGGTGGTACCTGATCAGCTTCTCGTTGAGCCTAAAGCACGTAAGTAAGATCTGTCAAACCTGATTACAGCTTTACTGCTGCTGAGACACTGTAATGTCAATTCTTTTTACATTTAGCTTCTCAATAGCCCCATTCTGAATTCAGATGTTTGCTGTAATTTAATAAAATACTCTAACAAATGTATTTGTGTCAAACAGAAGTGTCCTCAGCGGTAAGTAATAAAACACTTTAATCCAGCTGCAGAAGCATGAAGTGTAATATTTCCTGTAATAATTTCCTTTTCTGTGCAGCAAGATGACCTTAAAATCTCACAGAATACATCGAGCTCCAGTGCTGAAACAGTTCTGATTTACTCCTCATCACCTAATGAGCAGGTTTTTTTTTTCTTCTCTGGTCTGAAAGGAGAAGATACAAAAGAACAAGTACTGGGTCTATTGCAGCACTGAATGATCTCAGCTACACATTGCTCAGCCTGTTTTAAGCAATTTAACATGTGGGTTTTTTCCTTGCTTTGATTTTTTTTTAATGCCAGGAATTCAGGAAAGACAATGTAAAAAATTATTCTTATTTGAAGAGAATATGTTTTGCTTTGATTTTTAATTCAGCTAGGAAGTAAATATAATCTTATGGAATAGAGCAAGAATCTCTTTACTACTACTGCCTTTTTTTTTTTTTTTTCTCCTGCTTCTTTTTCTTTTATCCCAAATTATTGCAGAACATCTATTAACTCCTGGAGGAGTACTTTATGTTTCACCCTACAGCTTGTTAGGAAGACTGGAAGGGCTTTGGGTGGCTTTCCTCAGAATTTTGGATTGGCAATAAGTATGAGAGCTTTCCTTTCTTGAAGTTTCCTCCCCTGGGGCTTTTGAGCGGCAACCCAGAGGGATGCATTGACTTGCCCAACTTCAAAACCATTCTTTCCCCACTGCCTCCTGTGTCTACACATTCCTCAGTTATGAAATGCCAGTGTTTCATTTAACCCACAGCCACTGGCACAGCATGACTGTCCCGTGTTTATTCTGGCTGGAAAGAAGAGACTGAGTCTCAAAGGAGAGCAGTGGGCACTAAGCTGCCGGGAGAGGAGGCTGAGGAGTCAAATCTTGGTCATGGGTTTGTGGTGCACACTCCTGCAATGCCCAGCACTTGGCTTTTCTCAGACACCCTGCTTGCGCCTTTCAGGCATGCAAGATCACCATCCACCACAGACGGGACTCCCCAGGAGGCAGCAGAGACTTGGAAGGTCCACAATGAGTGGCAGGGTTTGCAGGGAGGAAGCTCTCAGTCAATTCTCAGGGGGCACACTCTTTTGCCACCAAGGTGTCCGAGCTGTCAAGATGTAGTGAAGCTGATCAGAGGATTTCAGGCAAGCTGGGAAGAAGATAAAAACAGAGGTATAGTGGGAAATCAACCTCTCTACTGGTTTCGTGGGTATTGCACACTAAATCTTACTCAACAAGAGTTGGTAAAAAGTGAAGGAGATGGAGGAGCCCTTGGCTTTTACAAAAGCTGCGTGTTCTGTAGTTTTGACATCCCCTATCTCACTGAAGTTGCTTCCTAGGGGTTGGAATTTGTTTGGGGTCAGCACTTGGGCATCGAGAAATGAAGGGAGCGTCTTGAGACTGACAAGAAACAAAGGCGTTGTGACCTGGGCATCTGGGGGCACTTCTTAGAAAGGCACCATGGCCTTGGAAAGCAGGAATCTAACTGAAATTTTGTTTGCAGTTTCCAGAGTAGAAGTGATGCCTCTTCTGGGTGATGGATCTACTTGCCCAAACAGAATTCAACGTGCCTGAAAACTGTGACAGAAAATCTTGAAGCTCTTGTGCCTAAACAAATGTAGGCTAGGTCGTTGTGCTTCTGGCATGCAACCAATATACAAGATTAAGGACAGAGTTGGCTTTCCTGCCCTGACATATTGCTTAATGCCAGCTCTGCAGAATGGTCTAAACAACTAATTCACATTTCCAGAGATTAGGTCCTGGGTTTAGATTTGGTGAGAAGAAAAGGCACTGGGCACAAACAGGTTTTTGAGTCATACAGAGGACTAAGAGCAAGCAATTAGATCATTCTCTCAAGTGTGAAAGAGCCAGGTGCTGGTCCCTTCTCTGCTTCACTTGAAATTTGCATTGAACTCCAGGCTCTTGCCTCCCCAGGGACTTACCCACCTCCTGGGCATTTAGAGATGTCGTAAGCTGTGTCTGTCTTTGCTGGCATTTATCCACTTTCTATGATAATTGAGATGATGGAAGAAGAGAAAATAAATGAGAAAGCTGCGGAGAGGCAGAAAATATAAAGCATTATAAAATTATTATACGTGTTTTAAAAGGTGTGAATGACCTAGAGGCCCAATACTTAAAATTCCAGCTAATAATATGCCCTCGTTTATTATTAAAGAAAAGTCATGGCTAGATTTTCAACTGATAGAGTCTATTTTGTTGCCTACTTAAAAAAAAATGATTATGTAGATCATCACTTTGTGAAGAATGGGTTGGCAGCATGACACCAGCTAGAGCTTTAAGGCTAAGCTTATTATTCAAGCCACCTCCATTTGACAGATGTGGATGTTCAGGTTAAAATCTGATTTTGTGGCTCTACCTTTGGGTTCCTGGTGGCTGAGTAGTGTGATAGTCAAGAACAACAGTTAGTTTATCTTGACGTAGATTTAAAGGTTTTAACTTAACTATACTCTTGTGTATCAGCAGAAGATCTCAGCTGGGGTGTTCAGTTTTCTTCTCCCATTTTTAACTTCTCCTGTGAGATTTGGAAAGATGTTGAAGCCCTGCAGGTAGGGCACTTTTTCTTAAAATATTACAATAATTCCTCAAGACCTATCAGAGTCGGGCATAATTTCAATCACAGCATCCAGGTGGAATTTGATCTATACAGACTGTGTGGATCCCTTCATTTCTCTGCCGGGATTAAACAGACACGTCAGCGTGTTTCTGTTCTCAGTCACAGGCTCCATGGAGTTCATTCTTCAGAAAAGTTGATTACTCCAGTGCCTGATTCTGGGAAACCTTTTTTCCTGTCCTCCAAACTGTGAGTCCTCTTCATGGTGCCCATGAACAGCTGGAAAACCAACACATCTCTGCAGGTGTGCTCGGAGCAGAGGGGCCCGTGTGGTTCTGCTGCTGTTTTGCCCTTCTTGCTTCTGATGAGGAGCAGATCAAGGGGGAATCACATATGCAGACAAGGAGACAGCCAGCAATATGCCCTTCAGTCTTTTTACAGGTACCTGCAATGTATTATATGAAAATGAAATACACACTTAATTGGTGCAGAGGCTTGTGGAATAATTTGTCTTCCCTGAATCTGACCACATTTTTTCTCTCATCAGCCAGGCTGATATATAACTACTCCCAGGCTTCTGATGCTGATAGATACTCAGATAAACCTATGTAGTTGTGCAAAGATGAGTATTATATGAAATATGATAGTATTTGTTCATTTCAGCATTTTTTCAGGTGAAAAATGGGTAAAGTATAAAGAGCATGAGTGCTGCCTCCTTTCCTGCAGACATAGACATGCACAGCCACCCACCCTGGTGTGCCCCTTCTAGGCACAGCCCAACAGTAAAATTTGTGCAGATTTAAAAAATATAATATACAAATGTATATACATGTTTATCTAGCATATAACAAAGCAATCTTTTAAGTCCAATATATGATTTCATTGCATTTGGTTCAGAGAGGCAAACCTTAGCTACAATATCTATAATATAACCCAAATCTCTGGAAAATCAATATCCTTTCTTTTGAACAACTGTGGAGGGTTTGGACCCTGCTGGATCCATAACTGCAAACACCCAGGTATCAGATGCATGGGCCAGCAGGGTCCTTGAGCAGCCACTTTATGGCCACTCACATCTGTCCCAAGTCACAAAATATCAGATGCATTCAGCAGACCTCTGAACACCAGACCAACTAGTACAAGGAGAGAACAAGAGGAAAGAAAGGTTTTGTCAGCTTTCTGCAGATGTATTTGTAACTGGAATATTTACATACACTGATGTTTAATTAGCCCTTTTAGAAATGTGTTTTGCAGTTGCCAAAAAAAAATAAAAAAGGAGTAAAAAAAATGTTTTTCACATTACCTTTCCAATAAAAACCAGGGGGGAAAAAAGCCCTTGGTAAGCAAAGTGAAATATGACATACTTTTCACAGTTAGTAGCTTTTACCTCTTTTTCTGTTATGGGACAAAAACACCTTCAAATCCACTTAATGGAAAAAATGATTGATTTTTTCCAGTTGTGACAGTGTGTGCAGACCGTTGGCTGGGCTGATGGCTGCAGTGGTGACCGCTGCACCCAACAGGCACCACCTCCAGCCCGGCAGCTGAGGTCCCCAGCCTTGGGCTCCCCTCTGAAATAAGCTGCTGTGCACGGTGGGAGATGGAAGCAATGAGCTTCTGTCCTGCTCAACAACAGGGCAAGCTATTCAAATTATCTGGCAGAATTTTTCCCCAGCTCGGACTGTTGAGGTTGACATTTTCCCACTAGGAGTCATGGTCATAGAAAGAAGTTAGTGTTTTTTAAAAAGCTTGAGAAATATAAATAATAGCAAGGAATATGTTTTCTACCTGGCTTGCCTTTGTGAGCCCCTGGGTGGATGTTTCCTATACACAGGCTGAATCACAGGAGGCTTCCCAGCCTCATGGCCCTGGGTGTTGAGAGCTGGGGCCAGGGCTGGAGCAAAGGTGCAAGGTCAAATCTGGGGGAGAGAAGAAGCTGTCCTCTGCAGACACAGCTCTCCCAGAAGAGATGCTACCTATTTTAAGCTCCTCTTTGACCACCAACCTAGGAGTGGAGGGCTTTGCTGTTACCAAGAGTAATCCCCTCTAAGTGTACCACTGGGAATAAGCTTCACAACTGGAAGTGGAAATAAGAAAATATCTTTCCTTCTCTTTAAATATATCATCACATAGCACCCAGGCTGTTCTGGAGACACAGAACATAAGACCTCTACTTCCATGTGCCCAGAGGTATCTTCTCTCTCTGGTAGAGATACTCCCCCGCTCCCCTGTCAAAGCAACTGTGGGATTTTGCAGCTTGCTCTGGTGAGCCTGTACAAACCCATCTCTGCACATCTCCCCCGAGCCAGTTACCCCAGGGCCACCTCTTGTGATGAGCCACTCAGAGACTCGCACTGTGCTCTGCACAAGGAGACACGCTGGGGCAGGAGGAACAGAAAAAGAACCCTAATTGACAGGACTGGAAAAACCCAATTACAGAGATGAAAGAGGCAGGCCAGGCATATGTTTCTCGGCTTTGGATCATCAGACCTGCCAGTTCTCATTATTTCGTAGCAAGCCTCACTCTCTCCCAAGCAGGAGCTCTGGCCTTTTGGAGGCACGTCGTGCCTGCCTGCCTCACCTGAGCACACGCTCGCAGAGCTCTTGGTGGCAGAAGCAGTGATGTAGGTGCATCATTACTGCAAGAAAAAAAAAAAACAGATTAAAGGTAGAACAGAGAAAGGAGGAGGAAACAAAGAGATGAGGGGTGTGGGGGGGGACAGCAAGTCCCAGGAGCATAAACTAATCAAACCCGTGGCATTAAATAAAACAAAGCATCTGCCATTAATAATGGAGGAAGCACGGCAGCGCGCTGCGTGCGCCGGGGCTGTCTCCTTCCTCTGAAGAATGGAAGGAGCAAAAGGGAGCGAAGCAGGTATGAAAGGCATCATTTCCCTCTGCCTCTAATGAGCACTGCTGCTTTCTTATTTTTCCCAACACCTCCTCCCCCTTTCCGGTCCCTTTTTCCCTCTCCTATTTGTCATCTGTGAACATCTTACTCCGCAGAGGACGCTGGCGTGGTGTCAGGGCTGGAGGAGGCAGCAGAGCTGCTTTGTCCTTGGCTGCTGCAGCTTTGGGATCTCAGACAGTGGTCCAAGAGGCTGATACACACGAAGACTGTATGTTCTTTAGGTGGAGAGACACAGGGATGGGCATGTAAATACCTAGCTCCTGCACATATTATATAAATTACATCTTAGAAGCACTAATTAAGAGAAATCAGGCATTGTAAATGAAGAGAGGGCAGGGTCAACCTTATAGCCCGATCTAACCCCTGCCAAATGTGTTGATATGATGCTTCCTTGTGTGACTGACTCCTTTTCATGCAGAGCAATGAGTGAAGCTGGGTTGGTAGCTTGTGGTACCCTGCCTTGTGTGCTGCAGCCATGGGTGATGGCAAAGGCAGCAAATGGGGTTTAATCCTGTAGCTAAAGGGGGCAAATACAGCCCTTCAGAGCTGTATCCCATCCTTCCCTAGGGCATGAAGGGTTTTGTGATGGATGGTGGCACACATGTCCCTCATTCCTGGGATGCTCTCTTTGGAAACTGCTCCCTGCAGCTCTGTTTAGTCTGCCTTTTTTGATACATCTGTGTTTTATTAGTCATAGGAACCGCCAGAGCTTACATGAAAGAAAGGTTAATCCTGTTAGAGCCTCGCCTTTCAGTGTTGCCCTTTGTTTTAGCACATCCCCAAATACCAGCACCAGGCAGGGGTGTGCAGAGGCAGCAGTGGGACCTCTGTGTGGGAATAGCATCCCTCTGGACAAGACCACCTCTGCCAGAGGGGCAATCACAGGCCTCCATCTCTGGGAGGAAAGCAGAGGACTAGACAGGTCGCCAAATATTCTCCCCACAGCAACAGCCTCATATTTTAGCTATACATTAATATGTTTGGGGGAAAACAACCTTTTCATTCCACATAATAATTGCCACACAGAGCAATCCTTTGATTTGGTCAAAGCAAGATGCTCCCAAGAGACATGTGTAAAGCTGTCTTCTCCATCAATATAGCAAAACCACCTTCCACTTCTGAAACAAGTCTGAATTTAAATGGCATTTAAATTTTGAATCCTCCTTCTGCAGAGTTTTGGCCAGACTCAGTACTCCCAAACTGTCCTTCCATTGATGCAGATCAGATGTACCTCAAAGGAAACTTCTGGCCTTGTACTGTTTGAGAGGAGCAGGCAGAGAAGCAGCATCTCTTGCTAGCTCGGTCACTCAGCTGATCTGCCCCATGACAGGGCCCTGGGGGAATTCATCCCTGTGTCACCTCATGTCCTCTCTGCTTGGGTAGATCTAGAGAGCCTAAACAAACAGGGGATCTCATCACTGCCTATAAACATCCCCATTTGAAGGGATGAAAAAGTTCAAAAAAGGCACCCATCTCCATTCAGGTTCCTGTCTGGGTTTCCAGATCCATTGCCCCAGGCCTCCTTCTTGGTCAACAGAGAGGAATAGGAAACTCCTGACATCCACCACCCAGGAGGACTCAGCCTACCCTTGGCGTGTGCCCACCTCTCCTGACACAGTGCAGGAAGCCTAGGGCCACCCAAGATGCCTACAGCTGGCTGCAGAAGCAGAGGCAGTGGTGAAGAACAAAGCTGAGAAGGGAGCTGGGGCTTGTGACTCCTCCCAGTGCTGTTGACCAGGCTGTACTGCTGCTCAGGGAGGCAGGACTGTGCCCTGCTTCTCTCCAGCTGCCTTTCCAAAGCCAGCTAGCAAGGCAGAGCCCATCGCCTTTCCCAGCCACCAAGGGAGTGACCACACACCAGGACCGACTTTCAGATGGGGAGGACATGTGTAGATGCAGGAACCCTGTGGACATGTACTGCTCTGGGCAAGATAAAGAAGTGTGCAGTGTCATGTTAAATCAGGGCAGGAGTTTTGGGAGTGTTTCTACAAGCAGCTTAGAAAACCCATAAACTTCCAGCCACACAAATGGGGATCCAAAAGCTCTTTTTGGGTCCTGGAAATGGAACTTTTCCCATTTCAGTTTGCATAAACACAAGAAAAAAATTGATCTGTCCATTGTTCCCAAATGGCAGAATGGCATTTTCAATTTTCAAAGCAGCGTGCAGAGACTCCAGCAAGGATCAAAGTCTTGGTGAGAGGTAGACTCTTCAGAAAATGTGTCATCTAAAGGTGCATCCACATGAGCCATTTGGTGAGATTTTGAAGTGAATCACCCAGGAGTCGTCGCTGTGCAGGATTTGGTTTGGATTTCAGATTGGGTTTGGTGTGTGTGGATTGGATTCCTAATGGAGGACACAAACACTCTGCTGCCACTGCTAATGCTCTCCATCTCCTCAGAGGGACATACTAGTCCAATGAGATCCATGATTGTCCTCCAGATAGCCTGAAAACATTGGCGTGGTGGGGAGGTTCAGTGCAAGGCACCAGACTGAACCGAATCCCCTTGAGCTGCCCGTAGTAGAGTCGCAGGGGTTTCATGACTGACAGTTCCCTTTTCCTGAAATCCCACCACACTGAAGTACTTGGCAGTGAAGAGGAAGCCTTAAGTGAAAAAGGATAGTAATTAGGACCTAAGTGCCTGAATTGCTTCTGATAAGGGAATATAGGGGTTTTCTGACTACAGCCTTCTGTACTGATCAGCAGCTGCCCAGGATCAGAGAGGACCCTGTGCTTAGAACGAGGCAAAAGAGCCCACACTCTTCACTGAGTCCCAAAACCTTGGTTTAAGTCCTTCTGAAGGGTATGTGGATGGATGTGAGCCAAAGGAGGTTTTCAGTTTCAAGGAATTCTGATAGGAAATTGCTAAACCATCTGCAGTGGTGTGTAGTCTACTACTAGGAATCAATTGCACTATGGGAGAAATTCTGTTAAAAATCAGGTTTGCATTAAAAAGGCATCTGGGAAGTCCAGGGAACTATTTCTTGGACTGAAACAGTTATTTGCTATACTTGTGGAGGTGTGTCTCTTTGCTGTCTATCTGATGAATGTATCTGAATTCCAAACCAGAAAGATCAGCTGAATCTGTAATATAAAATATTCAGTGGACACATGAATAAATATAGGGGAATAGGCATGACTTTTGTAGAGAGAACTCATGCATCACAGATGTGCCAGAGCTCTTCAGGGGTCTCAGAAAGGATATGCTTAGGTTACAGAACAGCAGAGCAGTCTGAGCTGGAAAAGAGGTGTCTGGGGGGCCAGAGGGCTGAGCAAAGATGTAGCATCTTGGTGTGAAGGAGAAGGTGCCTGAGGCCCTGATACTTTCTCTTTCGGTGTCAAGTACTACACCAAGAGACCTGCAGGCACCAAGCCTTTGAAAACAAGCTGAGGGACATTAGAAGAGCCATGTACCAAGAGTGTACAGCAGCAAGGGGGTGCTGCAGGGACTAAGCTGTTTTTCCACACAACGTAGGCTTGTAGGCTTAAATTATGGGACTCCTCACTGCAGGGTGATCTTGAAAATTTACAAGAGTTCGAAGAGAAATTAGACATGCTGATGGAATTAAAATCTATTAAAGATTGTTAAATGCAAAGACACTGAGTCTGAGTCAGGAAGTCCTTAAGCCATAGATGTCTGGGGAAGGTGTTCTGAAATGGCTCACAAACCTCACAGTGTCCTGCCTTTGTCCTCTTGCCTGGAAAACTCTTGGTCACTCTCAGAGAAAACACTGGGCTGGACTCTTCTTTGGTCTTCACCCATGTGTCCATACTTAAGCCTTTATTGCACAGTTCTCAGAGGTCATCTTCAAAATGACTGTGCAGTACCTCTTTAAATGAGCAATGGAATATGAATACTCAAAACACCAGTGAGACTGTGGCAGTAACAAGTTATCAGGAAATCCAAGTTAAAATGGGCCTGAAAAGAAGCTGGACAAATTCGTGGCAAATAGATCTACACTGTGCTATTAAACATGATGGCCCAGAAGCAGCCTGAGACTTGGAAGCACCTGTGCTGCTGGTGGTTAGAAGCTCTGTGGAGGTGCCAAGGGTAAGGATCACACAGTTTCTTAACTCGTCTCTTAACATCCAGTATTAGTTGTTATAAAAAATTATGTCAGCTGAATGTTGGTCCAAACTACTAGGGCTACTCAAATGTCTCACGCCCATTTCAGCAGATCACATTAGAGAAAGTTATCTTAGCCCCCGTTGCTGCATGAGCCCATGAAGATAGCTGCTGTGGTGGCCACCCCATGAAAACCTACCTACTTTCATCAACGCCAAGCTTTTAGCATGCCGGGGAGCGACTCCAGCCCAAATATGCTCGTGGGAGAATGATGTGTTGATGGAGGTGTAGCTATGCTAGTGAATATTGACTCCTGAGCATGGTAAGCCTGGTGTCAGCAGCAGCCTGAGCCTTCAGTTTAAGCTGAAGTGCCAGACTCTCAGCTCTCTAGGTGGTACAGCGCCAGCCTCCTCCAGCCAGCTCACCTCCGAAGCAGTCAGTGCACAGCCTTCTCTAGGAAGGAAGGACCAAACCACAGAGGAAAAGTTTGCTGAGCCTGAAACACTGAGAACAATTCTTCTCTTTGCGAACCACAGGCATGTCTACAAGCTGCATAAAAATCTGTAATGGTCAGACAGCAAGATCCAAACCAGGTCTTGTTGCAAAGGAAGCCTTTTTTTAAAACGCCCTGACATTATGAAGATGCTGCTGCCTTATAAAGCCAGAATATTCAGCATTTCTCTAAAAACATTTTCCCCCAGGCAATCACCTTTAATTCCAGCTTCCATTCTTGCATCCCCAGCTTCCCTAATCTCTGAGGGGGTGTAGATAAGGTACAGACTTTTCAGGAGGAAATCTCCGATCCACTGAGTTATAAAAAAAAAGTCTTTTTATTTCCATGAAAAGGAGATAGTAAATTTGCTTTAAAACCTTTATTTCCCTAGGAAAAATAGGAAGTGGGAAAGTCCATGGTGTGCCTGGAGGTCAGCTCTGTAGAAAGCAGTGCTATGGAAATGAAACGGAATGGAAACAGATTTTAATTCTTTTTGCATTTGCAGCACTGCAAACATTAGTGTAGTAAAAGAATACAATTTTCTAATCAAAAGCAGCATTATATGAGCTACTGGAATTGAGAGGAAATTAAATATGTGTTTAAGTGATATTTTTGATATTAAAAAGGCTTCATGTAGGAAATGGATGGAGGTCTCTTTTCTTATGATTGACATTTCTAAAAAGGATGTTGGGATTCCTATGAGAGTAAAATACCTTCAGTCTATATGGCAAGTGTCAGAAGTGTAAGTCTCAGTCCTGATATATTTTTGATTCCACAACCATGTATTCATAATATGTCAGACATGCTAAGGAGTTGCTGAAAAATGTGTTGACGGAAGAAATAAGGGTTGAACTCCTGTAGAGCCCCTCCAGAATACCAATGACTAGACTGATCTATCAGAAATATCCACAAAGACCTGATGCATTAAAAAAAAACCCTGTTGCTGCAAGTTGTGTGATTAACATAGCTGTCAGATTCTTATCTTTATCTCTTTGCCTTTCTAAAATCATAGCTTAAAACATAGATTTTTGCCGTCATCTGCCTGCAAAAAGCAATCCAATAATATTATGCACTCCAGAAGCAGTTTCAGTCAGAGGAGCTCAAAGCACCTTACAAATAATCCCCAGACGCTGGATGAAATCAATAGATCTCCTCTGAAGCAGATGAGAATGACTTAGGATTGAAGTCCAAAGACACTCAGCAATTTCTCCACAAAGCTGTTGACTGCTGGGGTCCTGTCACCTCCTACCTTCCCTGTTAGCAGGGGAGCAGTAAGGAAACATTAACATCAGCAAAGGGACGAGGTGTGATGCAGTTGTCACCTACCACTCGGTGGTGACATTCTGCAGTAGTTAAAGGTAATTCACAAAGGAAGAGAGTAAATGGGATTTTTCCATGTGGTTCGGTTCTCTCCATGAATGAAAAGAAATGTGAAAGTTCTTTCGACTTGCTTGTCCTCAAAAAGATGTCCCCCCTTTTGTTTTTTATCTTAATACATTAAGAAAGTGTTTCTGTTCTTTGATTTTGGGGAGTGACTCAGTGATCTCTGATGCATGTTATAAACTTCCTCAATGTTTATTAAAAAGGTAGGGACATAATGACATTCTGTCAAAGGCTTTTTTTGAGCAGCTTTGTCCCCAGGTGTATGAAAGACAATTAATGAAATCACACAGAAAAATAAGGCAGAAATCCTGAGCCTGGTGGCAATATTTGTGTTCAGTATGTTGGATTTCAGTGCTGGTTTAAAAAAGCTAAAACTCATCTCTCGTGGTAGGCATTTCATTCACTTGTTCTTTGATGTCAATTTTCCAGTCTTTTTAATAAAATGCAAGTTTTAAGAGTCTATAATTTCTAGTTAAAAAGACAAAGCTTTGTTCTAAACTCTTCAATTGTGGTTGGAAAAGGACTCCTTGGCCTCTTTTAAATAATTCTCCTGGGAATGTCTATGGCCTTCCCTGGTTTCAGCACTGATCAAGAACATCCAGTACACCATTGTTTCTATGCAGTGTCCAACTCAATACAAGTAATGACAAATCTCAGGTTTTTTTAAAGTCCTTTTTGATTCCTAGACCAAGAATTTGAACTTCCATGCTGTCAGATCTATGCCCTTAAAAAAAAAAAAAAAAACAACATCAAAGAGGCCCAGGAATCAAGAGGATTTAAAAACAAAAAAAAAAGAAATCATAAATAAGAAGCCAAGGTGGTTTTACCATATCTCTCAGATTTTACTTCTGTGCATTAACTTATTTCTCTGAGCTTTCCTCTTTGATCTGCAGAACTATGGGAACTCTTCCTCTTTCTTTAAGTCAGCTAAAGTTCTCACTCAATGGCAAACTATCTTAAACTTCACTGAAAAAATAATGCAAATTCACAGGACTTCAACTTACTCATTCAAAGCAAACTGTTGAAACAAGAAGCAATGGTTCTTATCAGCACTTCTGCTCAATATCATCTCATGTCTTGCTTGTGGAGGAAGCAAATTTGTGTCCAGGTGAAGTTATGCTGTTGAGATCGATGCCAGCCATCACGAACTGTTCCTGGGTTGATGCTCAGTGTTGAACCCAAACTTAAGATCCTAGCCATGATGCTTCTGTTAGCACAAAGTCTTCCTTTGGTGAGTTGACAATGAGGAGCTTCACAAAGAACCGTGCTTTAAACTAAGGCTGAAACAGATCTTGTACACCAATAATGGGAAGACATCCCATCCATCCATGGTGTGACAGGATGAATAAAAGAGAGAAACGAGGGATCAAGGTAGATTACAACAGACAATAGGAAATGTTCTCACATTGTATATGTTTGATTGCTTCTGTGTTACCTGAAATTAGGTCATAAACTCTTCAATATGGAGACTGTACGTGTTAGCCACAGAACAAATAGGTCCCATTTTTTTACACTAAAGCCTTAAACTGCTGCAACCTCTAGAGATGTTGCAACATAACCAATAATATTAAAAAAAAAAAGATTAACACGAGGGAATCTGAACAGTAATGGTTGTAAGAAAAAACTGTGCAGAGTTTCAAAGGTAAAGTCTGAAAGCTGAGAAAGAAATTAATCATTATTACTGTTGTTATTATTCATTTATATTGGCCCATAAGTGCATGTGTCAAACCTGTGAAGCGGAAGTCAGAAGAATCAATATTTTCTTACTGCATTTATGTATTTTTGTCAAAGCTTCAAAAGTTGCTGCTATTTTTGGAATCAGATTTTGAACTTCATGCCAAATCCAGCTCTTGTGCCTTTTTAATAGAAAGCATCGCTGCCATTTATTGTTAGGCATAAAATTGAGAAACTAGCCATAAAAGGATGCTCAGCACTGTAACTCTGACAAATCCATCTCAATGAAGGCTGTTATCTAGGGATATATAAATATTGAATGGGGAGATGCTTGTTTCCTTTCAGCACATTCTCCTGGATAATCCATTTGGCATCACAATATCAAAAGCTTTATTTTATATATTAAATAGATTTGTTTCTTTGGTCCCTACTCACTCCGCCTGTGGTTTGCCTTCCTATTAAACTAGTTGTGTTTCAATTGCAGATGCTGTGGGTAGGAGGGAGAATTATTAAAATCCACCAGACTCTGAGCAGGTCTCTCCCAGCCTGTCACTTCCTTGTATGAGCTGCCACTGTTTAAAGCCTCTTT
>NW_008591793.1:63305-95533 GCF_000691845.1 Merops nubicus | reverse complement strand
CTCTTCCGACAGGAGGACAGGACAGTTGTCCACTGAGGTACCCAGAGGATGTCCAGCAACTGCAATGGGTGGGAACTGTGTAAGAACGAACATCAGGAGATGAAGGAAAATCAGTAACTCACATACCTGGAACACCAGCACATACACATCCGAGCAGCCATCTGCATTTGAAGCCCTCCTCTGTATGTCAGAGTATGTATTTAGGTTAAATATGTCAGACTTCCTCAGGGGATGGAAGATTATGTGAAGATGGGATGGGGGGAACTACTGTGCTATAAATAGCAGACTCCTTGAATGTGTCACAAGATAATTAACTGATTTATCATGTAGATAGGCACAGCAGAAAGCTTCACAGAGACTCCTGTTATTCACATGCAGTGATCTTGTGTAAGGCTCTGTCTTCGACAGTCTTCTTTCCTCCAGCTAAATTGGTTGCCAAATATAGAGCTGATAAAGGAGGAAGGAGAAGAAAAAATTTGAATGAGATTATATGACACCATTGCCCATCAGAACTATGTCTGTCTTCAGCTAGTGAGTCAAGGGGTCCCTGTTGTCCTGTGTTTCTACAAATGGTGCCAAACATCCATTTGATGGCTTTTGGTGCTATTATTTTTCCTCCTGAATTCTCAAATCCCTTTCAGCCTCACAGTCTGCTTTGCCGAGAGGAAAGTTTCATGTTGAAGGTCAGCAATATTGCCATTATTTATGTGTATAACAGTAATCCAAGACTATGCTTTCCCTATGCACTGCCAAACACATGAATTTAGGGAAACATTATGGTGTTCAGCACCAGCCCTTTACACAAACACAGTACTAGGAAGGAATCCACAGCAAAAATTTACAGGATGGCGAGATGGAAAATAAGGGGCTTAATTATTGGAGCCAGAAACGGATGCTTCATATTTCATAATTCTTACAAAAGTGAAAGTTGACCTCAGAGAATTCTGTAAGTACCATTCAACAGATGTCCCAATAAACCCTAGAAGGTGGGCAAAAAGAAAACAAGAGTCATACAGAAGAGTGATCTGCAAGTCTGAAGACTTGAGTCTTATTTCTGGCTCTTCAGTTGACAGTTTCTGTGAACAAGATGTTCCATTTCCCCCTTCTGTGTCTCTCCTTCCCCTCCTGCAATTTGTTAGCCTAGTTTGCAAACTCCTTGGACTAAGCTCTTTGAGACAACTTGGTTTCCTCCTGCAAGGAAGTGCAGCACCCAGAAAACATCACCTCCTGACTGTGTGGTACCTTTGGAAACTATTAGAAATTAGGAATATTAACAGTAGGTTGCATATGCTGTAAGTTTTAAGGAGACACTATTTTGCAAATGTTTAAACAGATCTACCAGGAATACTTTTATATTTTTACTGTCTGACCATCTGTAAAGCCAGATGTTCAAATTACATTACTTAAGAAGATTAAAATAGAGTCATATATAGCTAATACATTTGGAAGCCGGTGAACTCAAACTACCTCTCAAGCACACAACTGTACGGCAATTCTAATTTGGAGGGGTTTACATGGGAGATGATTCAGACTCTTCTCAGAGATGCAATGGTCAAGTGCTGGATGCAAGAATGTTCTTGGAGGCTTTCAGATCTCAACTGACTGCAGCCCCGAGCAACAGAATCTAGTTAAGAAGCCAAGCTGCCTTAGTACAGGGGACCTAGAGGCTTCCCAAGGTCCCTTCAACCTAAACTGTCCCATAGGTCTGTGTTTTTGTGACATGAAGCTCCTATTTCTGTTCCTGAAGGGCTACATGTGAGGCTTATTTCTCTCATCCAGGTAGTTCTGCATGCCAGAGTAATTGAGCAATGCTTATTATGCCTCACAGCTCCCCATAGGATGTGGCAGTGTTATTATTTCATGAGAAAAATGAGGCACTCATGTCAACCTTTATTTCAAAAGGGGAATTAATTTCAACCACCTTTAGGCTTTAGTTAGGAGTCTGATTGAATTGCAGCTTCAGCAGTGACTCCACACAAGCTTGCCCTACACAAAATCACCCCTTCAACCAGGACTGAGAATAGAAGGTCCTTTAGGGCTGAGAGAGGTAACTGAACTACTTTGGCATCCCTTTGATGCTGGACAAATATTTCAGAGTGAGGAATAATGGACCTATTAATGGACTTGTCTCATTAACTACTGCCAATTGTCAGAAGATGGCTGGGGCTACTGCTTCTGTCCCATGGCCTTGGGGAGTGAATTCCACCTTATATTATTAATGTATTTATGAAAGGGTGTTCCAGGTTTATACCAAATTCTACAGATTTTCACACTGTTTGTAAAATCCCTGCGCTATCAAAACATTAGTATTGGTACCTGTTAGTGGGGAATTAACCATACTCCTGAGGTCCTGTGTGCTGAACCTGGTGCCCTCAGTTTATGAGTGGGGTGTTAGTGGAGGGGGTTTTGGTTGGTGTCTTTTTTTTTCCTAGATACTAGGTAAAAAAGACAAAAACTAGACAAAAGCACAAAGAGGTGATTACTTCCAGGCACATCTTTTGAGAACTGGCTGTTTTAATTTGGCAGACCTAAAACACTGCAGCCCTGATCTACCACAATGTAATTAACTCTAGCTTCTCTCCCTCTTCATTCTGGGAACCAGCTCTTCCCCTGTGCTACTGTCAGGGAAATTGTAGTTGTGTGAGAATGAGAAAACTGTTAACCATCCTACTTGTGTCTCTTGGTAAAGCATTTTAGACTGTCATGTGAAACTATGAAAGTTGACACAGGGATGATAGAGTGGAATACCTTCAGAGCACAACAGCTGAGCTCTTTGAACTTGCATGAAGGTTTTGCAATGGGCAACCCATCTGTGGCCCAACTATGAAATTGTTGTGAAAGTTTGAGTGTTAGGGGAATGGCCAACAGCAAAATCTGGTTGCCCAGTGGAATGTGATGTTTGTATTTTACTGATGTTACTCTGAAGAATTTTTCCTATCTTGTGCAAACTTGGCAATTTAGCTCCTGTTGTCCAGCAAAACAGATGAGGTTGGAGCAAATCCATCACTTGGGGCTATTTTCCCTTTCTGCTGTGCCCTTGCTGCTCTCCTCTAATCCACATGGTGGGCTAAGAGGGCAATTCAGCCAGCTGTAGAGGAAGAAAGAAGAGCCAGCTGGTCAGAAATACATCAGATACCAGGTGAAACCCATCTGGAAGGTTTCGCTAGAAAAGGCAGTTTGTTTTTTTCTGGGGTAACATAATGGGAGATTCCTAAGTGCCTGTGCCTTGTGTTGTGTAGGGAGACAAGTCTATGCCATAGGCATTTAAGCAATGCCTCAGGGTATGGGAAAAGGGTCACTTTGGCCAACATCAGCATTTGAGATTTACAAGTTCCCTGGTGGTTCAGAGAGCTTGGAGGGGTAAGGTCTGCATTACTCTCAGGCAAAATCCAGCTTTCAATTAACAGCTGTGCTAGAGAACTGGAGGAGACATATAGGATAAATGCCTGGGGTAGGAATTTGGCCAAGTGACTTAATGACCTCATTTAAACTAGCCCATTCTTTCTCCTGAACAGTGGAACTGTTTGGCAGTGAGTCCTTTCAGTCATAGAGCAAGCCTCCCGGGTCAGCAGAGAGCCCTTTAGCTGGAGTAGAGATTTGCACATCACAACTGATTGTGTACAGCATGCGGTGATGTTCGGACAATACCCTCGGAAACAGCCTCGCTGTACCTGCTGAAGGACAGCTGAAAGACGCTTCACTGTTACACACACAAGCAAAAGGACAAGCGCAGAGGTAAGTCTGTGCTCAGGCTCACCCATACCTTCCAAATGTATAACAAAAAATAACATGAAATCCCCAAAAAGATTTTGAAGGAGCCAGCTCCAAAAGCAGACTCCTGGAGATGCCTGCTTGTAGTTTTGGCATGAAATTCAGCTCCTAACCTGCTGATCCTTCTGAAATTGTGGGGTGAAGCACAGCCTGAATTGACATCAGCATGCGGATCTATACATGTTCTCAGGAAAAAAAAAAGGAGAGCAGTTCTGCTCTGCAGATGTAGGGCATGACTCACGCACTAATTGGAAAGGACACAGAGAGTGTGGAATTTTATTGCACTGCATACATCCATTTGTGGGTCAGGCATGATCAGCAGACCATGAGCCTTAACAGCTTGGGAACATGTTACAATTAATAATGAAATACAGCTGCATTCATTTGTAATTTGTAATCTGTTATTATCTGGTGGGAGCAGAGGTTTTGTAAATACATAATAGGAATTTTATACAAAAGGCATTTTCAGCAATATGAACTTTAAATTGCTTACAGTATTTTGCTTATGAATGGTATTCAGGGCTCAGCTCTTGAGGGGGAAGCATCATCCTGGAGGTGTGAATCCTGTTCTTAATCCTAAGAGTTTTGCTTCAGTTTCTCCATCTTCTCTAGCAGCCAAGGACAGTGTTTAAATATAGTTCAGTTTTTAAATATCATGACTGAAGGCTAACATAAATATCAAAATTCCTTCCCCTTCTCTTTCCTTTTCCTTTGTCCTTGCCCCTTCCCCTTCCTCTTCCCCTTCCCATTCCTCATTTCTTTCCTGTATTTGTTCATATGAGCAGATTCATTCCAATTAATATCAGTAGGAGTGACACATAAAGAGAAAATAAACCATATTTCTTATTAATATTCCTGGCAAAACACTTCCCCTTACCAGGGCAGACAAACTTAACACTGAGCTCAGGAGTTAATAAAAGACAAAATGAGGATAACTTTGTTAATCCTGACTCTGCCCCTTTCACTTACACACTCTCATTATCTTTTAGAGAAACGTGCTCTCAGTGTGCAGTGTAGTGGGTTTGCATTTCTTCACATCTTCCTCTTTCAGTGTATGAAATTCAGTGTATTTATACCTCAACTAAAAATAAAACCAACAATTCCCTTGCACTGAAAATCAGGATATTTCCATATAACCTTTGTGGAGCTTCTCAGTATGATACTTGGCAATTTAAAAAGTATTCATTCTTCTATCCTAAAACAGTCTTCTGAGTTTGAGAAATATCATTCCTACTATACTAGCAGGGAATTGAGTCACAGAAGGAATAAAAAAAAGACTTGCTGGGAGTCACATGATAAATGTGTTGGACAGATAAGAATTGAACATATTTTGCCTTCCACATGAATCTGGCTTCAGTCATTGGACCTTGTCCAACAGAGCTCAGACCCCTCATCCCACAGTTTGATCTTGTTGACTTAAGAAAAAACATGCATGGGCGAGGAATCCCCCAAAAAAACAGAGAAGAAGCAGAGATCAAAGAGCCAAACAGGTTTTTGTTTTGCCTGCCTTTAGAGGTCTTGGTTTCTCTTCACCAATTGTATATGGACACTCAATTAAGAAGAACAGCTTCAATGGCATCTAAGATACAATATAGATGCCTGCATTAGATAACATGGATTCTACCCTTTGCTGTCAAGACACAGGCTGAAAACTCCTGCTCTGAATCATTATTTTTACCCCATGCTCCATGTTTGACTTTAAGGAAAGTGGATCAAAATCACCTTGTTTGATTAATGACATTTACATAATGCCCTTGAGGTCTGCTGCCTCTTGAGACAGTTCCAGGAGGAAATTAATCTTCCCTTAGATCTGGATTGTCTTCTGGATGTGTCTCTCTGTCCAGTGACTACAAAAGTGAATGAAGTTGCTGATTTAGGATCATGGTGGGGCTCTCACCTCAGCTTAGAAGAGAAACTCCAAAAACTATGAGGACAGAAATAACATACACAATGTCTACGCAACATGGTTTTGAACACCTTGCCATCTTCCTGCATTGCAATCTCACTCTGGCCAGCATAGTTTCACTCCACAAAATTGCACATCAGACAGAGAAATCACTTATGAGTTCCTTGTAACAAGGGGTTGTCCGCTGTCACCCACATTTTGGGCGTGAGTCACATTTCGTTACCCAGTGCACGATGTTACTGCATGCGCAGAGCAGCCTGCTGCAGAAATTGAGCTTGTTCAGACCTTTACACAACGCCAAGGAAACTGTGCCTCCTCTTGGCTATCACATCCAAGTCTGTGTTGTGAATTTGGTGACAATGGTTCAGCACTTCATTGCTCTTATTTTAACTTCTGTGACTTTGCTGGTGGTGTAACAGTCTAAAACTGGGGCAAGGTGATGGAAAACAAAGGCTTGCAATTGCAAAGGATGTCCATAAGCCAATTAATTAGTCTTCTTAGAGAAGTTGTGCTAAGAAAATAGGTCAGTTGCTTCTCTCATTTATACTGTTGTAGGCTCTTGACTCCAATGGACCAGAATTGATTTTTCAGCAGCAAAGGCTCAGGACTGCTGTCTGTCTGAAGTGCTGCTCCCACTATCGATGTGAAGTCTGTCTTTGCAATGGTTTACATCCCTTGAAGTGATTTGAAAAGGGATGTGAAGTCAATAAAGAACAGACTATCTTTTTTTCCTCTGCACATTTCCTGTTTTAGTACCAAAAAAAAAATTACTCTGCAGACAATAGGAACCTATATGGCCATTGAAAAGATAAAGTCTTGCCTTAAAGCAGGTGTTATTGTTTCGTTCAGGGTAATGAGACCTCTCTGTGAGCACTAAAAAAAGCTGCAATATGTGAACCTCACTCTTTTCGTACCCATAACAAAACCCATGTATATCTTAAAAGGTTATGTGGACATAAAAAAAATCCAGTATAAAAGCTACATGAAAGTCAAGGTAACCTCATGAGTAATGTAACATAAAGTAGCAAACTGAGGGCAACGTTTGATGATAGACTATATAGATCATATGGAGCACATAATGAAACACATAGATTTTACGGTGAAATTGCATTCTTTACTGGTACATGTGCTGTGTGTGTGGAGTACTAAAGAAAATGGATGTGCTTTCCCAGCAACTGAGCACAACACTCCACAGCACACAGAGCTGGAAAACATGACATCAGTGAACGAAAGGCACAGGGTTATGGAAGTGGGAGAACCCCCAGTTTCAGCTCCTGTGGTGGATTCAGGGTAACTACAGCTTCCCCAAGCCAGCTCCCCTGCCTGCTCCACAGGGTAGAAACCTGTCCCATTTTGGCTGCAAAAGGCTGGGAAACCTGAGACAAAGTTGCAGGTGGAATGATCAGAGGTATAGGCAGGACTTGGCAATTACACCTCATGCTCTGGATTCACTTTTTCAGCAGCTGATCCCCACTGTTGGGTTAATATACATGCATCAGCATCGTTTAACATGAGTGTGTTTTGCACCCCTGTAAGGGTCCCTGGTGAATTCAGGCCAGGATGTCGGTTTGATGTAGGACTTCTCTTCCAGCAGAAGGTGTGAGGTCAGGGCACTCTTTCTAGGGTAAATTGGTCTGCCATGTGATGCTGAAAAACTAGGTCAATTAGTCCATGCTGAGCAGTGTGCTGCCATTTAAACAGTGATTAACACCCTCAGCCTTTTCAGTTCCTAATGTTTGTAGTATCATCACCTTTTATCTCCTTTATTGACTAGACATGCAATGTAGTTCCAGCTTTTGCTGGTCACATCCTCTAATTAAGGAGTAATCAAGAGATAGGTTTAGGGAATAAACTGGATTTAGTTGTGCCAAGCTGAGTATGAGCTCCAAGTATTTTGGTATCCTATGACTGGCTTTAAACAAGGCAGCAATGAGCAGCAAAATGAAATTCCTTGCTTATATCTGGATTAAGTGCTGTTCTGTGTTCACATCGTGGTATGAACTATCATGTATAAAAAAGGTTTGCACTGAGATATTTACATCACTTCCTAAGAGGAAGGGGGTGAGTCCTTATCAGGATTCTGTGGTGTCTGTAGGATCTAACATCCCCCAAAAAGCACAAGCATTTCCTAAGTGAGGACAACTGCAGGTTTGTAGTGGCTAGTGCTGAACTTGCCTGCTGAGGAGGTTAAGGACCAAGAAGGAAAAGTGTGAACTGAAAACCTAGAAGACTCCAAGAAAATGACTGAATATGAAGATCTACAGTCAACAAATTATTCCTCACCTGTGTTGCACCCTGATATACCGTATGCATGCAGGCTGAGGTACCATACTCTATCTGAGTTAGGTCTTCATTTGCCTAGATGGGTGTGGAGAAGGAAGGAATGTATTTATGTTTGAATGAGTATGTAGTTTGGGGCCAGTCTTGTTTAACATCTTTATCAATGATCTGGATGAGGGGATTGAGTGTACCCTCAGCAACTTTGCAGATGACACCAAACTGAGTGGGAGAATTGATCTGCTTGAGGGCTGGGAGGATCTGTAGGGAGATCTGGACAGTTTGGGTCAATAGGCCAAGGTCAGTTGTATGAGGTTTAACAAGGCCCAGTGCCAAGTCCTCATTTGGGTCACAACAACCCCAGGCAATGCTCCAGGCTTGGGGATGAGTGGCTGGAAAGCTGCCTGGTGGAAAAGGACCTGGGGGTGTTGGTGGACAGCCAGATGAACATGAGCCAGCAGTGTGCCCAGGTGGCCAGGAAGTCAAGTGACATCCTGGCCTGTATCAGAAATGGTGTGACCAGCAAGAGTAGGGATGTAATCGTGCCCCTGTAGTCATCACTTGTGAGAGCACACCTTGAGTCCTGTGTCCAGTTTTGGGCACCACAGCATAAGAAGGACATTGAGGGGTTGGAGTGGGTCCAGGGAAGGGCAGGGAAGCTGGTGAAGGGTCTGGGGTACATGGCTTACAAGGAGCAGCTGAGGGAACTGCAATTATTTAGTCTGGAGAAGAGGAGACTGAGGGGAGACCTTATTGCTCTCTACATGTACCTGAAGGGAGGTTGTGGTGGCATGGGTGTTGGTCTCTTCTTTCAAGTAACAAGTGACAGGACAAGAGGAAAGGGGGTTAAGTTCCACTAGGAGAGGTTTAGATTGGATATCAGTAAGAATTTATTCACTGAAAGAGTGGTGAAGCATTGGAACAGGCTGCCCAGAGAGGTCATGGAATCACCATCCTTTGAGGGGTTCAAAAAATGTGTAGACATGGCACATCAGGACATAGTTTAGTGTTCATGGTAGTGTTGGGTTGATGGTTGGACTTGATGATCTTAGAGGTGTTTTCCAACCTTAATGATTCTATTCTGTTCTATTCTAATGCCAGGATAATCCTACCTACAGGCAGAGAGACACAGGCAGGGAAAGGTGAAGCAGGACCAGTCTTTCTGCAGGGCAGCAATGAGAAGTAGATTAGATCTCTGTCCATAAGTCAGGTGCTAAACCCCCATTAGTGAAATGATGACATCCTGTTAGAGGCATTCAGATGTGTCCCTCTGGAGCCATAGAGACCTGTTTAGAAAAGATTGAAGCCTGCTACAAAGGCTGCAGATGAGAATTATCAGCACATAATGACTCCAGTCCAGCTCCCCTGTCTGTAGCACTTCATGAAGCCAGGGACTGAACTGTGAAGCAGGTTCCATGCTCTGGAAAAGGCAAATCCTGATGTCTCATATTTCTTGCCTCAACAAATGTATGATCACCCAAGGACAGGACAGGCTATGGGACAGGGGCATATCTGTGAGGAACCACTGCAGGCCTGAGACTTGTCAGGGCTCTGAAAGTCGGTAAAAGGGATCATGGTTCCTGTCTTGAGGCACTGGTGAAACTTCAAGGAGCAGTAGCTGTGTCCTTTATTGCTGCTGGCTCTGCTAATGCCATCCCCACTGCTGGGTCAGCAAGTGAAACACCAAGCACGAGTGCAACCCCTCAGTTTTGTGGGTTTGCTCTAGGTATGTGTACACTAATTGTGTACAGATTGCAAGATATCAGCCAGAAACCGCAAGCTGGTAGATGGAAAGATTGTAAGAAGAATTTTTTTTGCATTGAAATTACCTACTAAAGAAGTCCAGAAATCTATGCAGAGCTGGGACTGTTCTGCTCAGTGGCTTCCCAGGGTGTCTTCCTTCATTTGATGCAGCAAGACTGATAGCAATTCCTGGAGAGACGGAGCAAAGCTGAGTAGCAACACCACAGGCTCAGCAAAGCACTTGATTGTTTTTACTGCTTCCATCCAACCATGCAACTCCATTTCTCACTGTGACTCAGATATCATTAGGTCGATCTACTAGAGCTGGAAAATTCATAATGCATCATGGTTCAGGGGAAATTTCTTCCTTTGAAAAACAAACCACTTCCACCTGATTAAGTTTTGTGGATTTTTCCCCTGACATAACTAGTGATGGATTCGTGGAGGAATGTACATGTACCAAAGTGTAAAAACAGCAAGGAGCTTTATTATAATATCTGCAACATTTCTAATGAAAGCATGCTGAGCAAAATAAAGGAAGTGCTTTAGAAACTTTATGCCCTCAACTGACTTTGATATCTATAGATCTGCTTATGAAAAAAATACTCATCTCTGTGATACTTGGTAGGAGTGGGACACTGCCACGCTTTACAGCCATGAGCAGTGCAAATATGAATTAATGGACTTAGAGCACCCTGCACCTCCTTAGGCCCCCAGTGCAGCATAGTTTCAGAGAGCCTTAAACTACTTTGAGATGCCTACCTTGTGTGCTGGAAACAGCCAGCTGCAATAGCACTTTCTTCCAAACACCACTTGAGAGCCATGCTGCAAAGCCCCAAATATTTAGCCCACAGAAATGAAAATACATGGGCTGAGCTTTCGAACTCATGAAAACCATATATCTCTTATGCTATAATTGATATAAGTGGCAATAGAAGGAGAATTTCCTTCTGTCTATCTAAATGTCTTGGCTGTAGGGGAGGAGCTGTTGATTCATGAGCAGGTCAGAGGAGCAGCTGGGCTGGTGCTGCTCCACTTGCTTTTCCATACACCGCTGCTTGGCAGTGCCAGGTGTGAGGCTGGTGCCCTCCTGGGTGACAGTCTCAGGGTTGGCTTATTTAAGAGTGCTGTGGAGAGGACTATAACAGGAAGTGGTTTCCTCCTACCAACTGCCAAAGAAAGGGTGAAGACCAGGAGAGAAGGGGACAAGACCTGCAAATTGTATGGATCTGGGTCTCTATGGATGTTTTGCAGCAGAACTCATGTGGGCAGACAGGGGTTGCTGGCTGGGCCACTTCTCACTGTGCTTATTCTAACTCTGATTAATATGCCATGTTCATCAAAAAATATCCCGTAAGTCACTTCCCAGATGCCTCTCTCAATATTTTGATTACAACTGTGAAATTTCTCAGAGGTCACTACTAAGTTTTATTGTTTATCCAGATTTTGGGTAGCTGCATCCCATCCAACTCAAGCAAGCACAAACAGCTTGAGGCTGTCAGGTGATGCTGTGCAGACATACCTATCATACTGCAAAAACAAACCATCTCCACATTAATTTCCTTTTCCAGCATGATCAATAGCTGTGAGATTTGTTGACTTCACACAGAACCCAGCCTGACAATAAAGAATATATCAGTGTATACAAACCAGTCACTGCATCTACCCTTATCTTCACAGTCAGACAGCCTCTGTCTGAATTGCCCTATCAATGGGGTTAGAAATTAAAGAGCTGGGGGTTAAGGTAGGAAACAATAACTTTTTGTTTTGTTTTGTTTTCAAATTTTAGTTGCAAACCAGCTTTTGTTTAACCTGTCTTTTTCTCAGTACAAAGTGTTGTGCAAGAGCCTCGTTTCCTTTTGCCTGCACTTGAACTCCTGAAGTTTTCTCTTTGATCTGGATACAGAATTTCATACTCAGCATCTCCTCAACAGCACCCTAGCTGAAGTTCATCAGCTCTGATCTGAATGAAAGTAATTCAGTGTCTTTATTTGCCTAAGCTCTGGAACATTTTTATGTATCAAAGTGTGTTCATATAAAATGAGCTTGGTGGTTAGTGTATCTGTCTGAAAAAGGAAAGTTCTGGGATGACTGTCAGTGCTCAGCACCTTTTATGTATTTTACATGAAACAAAACCTAGGAATACTCCTGACTTGTCAGTCCCAGGCCAATGTCCTGCTGCTGGGTCTTGCTGGCTCCTTGCTGGCCTTGAGTGCTTTTCTGTCCCCTGTGACTGGAATCCTTTGCCTGCATTGACTCTGCAGGAGGATGGAGTACACATTTCTCTGCCCCTGTCTTTGGGACCATTGCATGAAAGACATGGATTTGCCCTGGCACATCTATTGATTGAAAGTCTCCTACAGTCCAGACTAGTTGGCTAGTGAGAGACAGGGATGGACTACATTACAAGATGTGTTTTAAAAAGAGAAAAATGGGATGTGCTCAGTTCTTGCCAGAAATAGAGACCTCCTAGGCTCGATCTAGGTCCAAAATGGGGATTTCTCTTTGTAGACCTGGAGGAATCCTTGTTTTGCACTGTCTACGTGTAGGGAGCTTTCTGCTTCAAATGCCACCTCCTTTTGAAAGGCATCTTCTGAGGAGCCTGACCCAACATGCTGCAGAGGGAACTGTGGTGCCCAACAACTGAATATGCAGTGCAGCCTCTGCAGTGTCTAACTACAGGGTCAGAAGCCAAATTAGCCCAAATTTAATATTCTCTTAACAAATACATTGCTTGCATCTATTTATTTTAGGAATGTCTAGAGAATCCATGACAACAACAGCAAAGGGGCTGGGTCATTTCTGAACTGATGTAAATGAGAGAAAGGTCTGTGTTTTGTCTCTCCAGAGCTGTGGTGTGACAAGGCCAAGGAGGACCATGCCGAAGAACAACCAGACCCCAAGGAAACTTCATTTAGAGCTCAGTTTTGCAAAGCATTGAGCCACCTGGCCTCTGTCCATTAAAGCACTTTAGCGCATGTTTAACATTAAGCATGCAAGTAATGCTGTTGACTTCAATGGGGATTTGGCAAAAATAGCCTCCTTTGATAGGGGTCCCTTTATTGTCTCCCTTCAGGTAATACAGTTCCCTGACTGTATTTCCAGGGATGTAACAAATGCTCAGCAGTCTTTGCAAAGGGCTCAGACAAAGCTGACCGCTGAATACACCTTCTAAAATGCAGCCAACACCTTTGCCACACTCAAGGGCCTGAGATGTTTCCACATGATATACATTCCTCTATTCAACAGTCCTTTTAATAGTCTTGTTTTCTGAGGCCAAGGACTAAGTTCAATGAATGTGCCTAAACCTGTTTGAAATACACAGACCACCCTCTTTTCCATGAGATTTTCCATTCCACTCCATCAAATGCCTTCTCTCTGTATAGGAGAAACTAAATGGGGAAACTTAATTTTAACAAGGATAATTTTAGAAAGACTTCTCCTTTCTCATTAGCAAAATAGAGAAGAGAGATGCATCTTCTGGAGCAGATTGTAGTGGAGTTTAATTGGCTTCAGACAAGCTACATCAATGTATATCTCTGCTTATGGAGCTAATGTTTCTTGAGGGGCTCGTGGGTCCATTTGTTCACCCCTTTTTTTATATCACAGCAGCAGAGACGTGCAATCACAGTTACACGGATATAATTGAGAATAGTAAAAAATTGCCACTGGCTTCTAAATGTTTTATTGACTAATCATTTTACAGATGAACATTTATTTCTCCTGATATTTCACAGATCCTCCACTTTCAGACATTTATCCCTGTACTGATAAGAAGCCTTATAAAATTCTCATTTGAACTTGAAAATCACATTTTGAATTGACCAAAGTTTTGAAGGTTAGCAGTGCAGCTAAGTAATTACACTTCATCAAAACACACATGATTTACCTGAATAAGATTGTCCTTCTGCCTTCAGAAAAATTCCAGAAATTTGAAACACAATGCTAAAATGTAAACCATGAAAAAAGTTTGGTTTTATTAGTTCTGCAAAAATTTATATTCCCAGAAGCTGTGATTCACTCTGTGTGTGCACACACCTTGAATGAGCCACCTCACTCCTGAATTGCTAGGATGCCCAGATCAAAATCTCTCTGTTTCATTTTTGTTGATTTAGGAAAAACAACCAAAGAGAAGGCGATGGGTTGTGAATGGGTGATTCCTGCCATTGATCTCTGCAAATAATTACTGATTCAAATTACCATGGAGAAGTGTATTTTCAGTTCCTCACCTCCTGCTTAGAAAAAAGGAAACCTAATCATATTCAATTATTGTGTAGCATTGCTACACGTTACAAAGACTTGACTCTATTTTAGAGGCAGGAATAATTACATTAGCAATATTGTTACCATGGTGTCACCACTGCTTGCCAAATATATTATATTGTAGTAAATAAAATTCAAGCTCCACAATAGCTTCCACAGACAAGTTTAATAAAAATTCCACCTCATTATGAATATATGTATAAAACATCTGTAACTCTCGTGATTTAGAGAAAATGTGTCATGTGCCATTAATACAGCAGCACAGAGATAGATCTGAGTGAAAAAAAAGTAAGGACAAAGCAATGATTTTCCATGGTCTAAACCTTCTGCTCTTCCTTTTGGGACAGAGGCATTTTTTGTTTTTTCTCACTCACATTCCTTCATCTCTTGTAGGAATCAGGTCCAGCAGGATTAGGAGATTTTTCTTCTGTATCTCATTTAGTCACTTCTAATTGTAAATCTCAACCTTTGTGTCAAATCTTCAACCCTTCCAGGAGCTAAGGCTGCATGAGGCAAGGGTTTTTAAAGACAGAGGTGTGACTTCATGGAAGTTATGGGGAAGGCTTGAGCTTCTTTCTGCAGAGGAAATTTCTGCAGTGGTTTCTTTGTGATGCAAAGTGCATAACTGTTAATATTTTTGTAGTTCATTCCCCATTAGGGTGATTGTTTCATATCAGTAAAATAGCACCTGTTACAAATGACTTTATGCTTTGGAAATAATTTAGCTGTTTTTTCTGCCCTTCAGTAAACAAGGAAATTGTTACAATTGAAAGGTTTTCTATCTTGCAAAAATGCCAGCATAAATCAATGCCAAGTGCAGTCACTGCAGGATTACTGGTGAAATGGGACCCTGCAGGCCATCTAGGTAATGATACTGTGTTAAGCAACAAAGAAGAGCAATGCTATTAAAAAAAAATAAAAGCAGGTAATGAACTTTGTGAAAATGATGGTTTTGAACAGGGGAATTTGCCTTTTATGGCAGGTCTGTAAGCAGATTCACATCCTTGACTGCAGTGCTGTTAACTGCAGTGTGTGTTAACATTGTGAATAGTTTCTAGAGAAATGGAAATAGTTATATTTGTATAAATCATTTCAGTAATGAACGTGATTAATTTAGATGCAGGTTCAAAGCTAATTAGCATTCTTGGTACAAAGATTTCCTGAGAAAGAGTCAAGAGGGTAAGAATTTCTCATGTGTTTTTCTCATTTGATGCCTTAACATGAGCTTTAAAACAAGGAGGTTGGAGTTTCCAGTTCCAGAGTTTCTGCTGCACTTTCTGCATCTTTGTGAATGCATTTTCAAATATCTTGCTTGTATTCCTGTGCTGGGAAAGACGTCAGAGGAAGTTAGGTCAGAATAAGTTAATACTCCTAATAAATAAGCAAACTTAAACAAAACAAGACCAAACTCCTCAATTCCCAAATGCCAAAGATATTTAATTAATATGGGCCTTGCTTGCGTGCTGATAACAGCTAATGAATATGAATGACTCTGAGTAATCCAGGAAAGGATTTCTGAGAATTTTGTTTGCACCTAAGGCATTGTTTGAGGGAACCCAGCACGGCAGCAGTGAGCTGAGATATGACACACAGGACTGTCAAGAAGAGACTGGATTTGATTTCTCCCCTTTGGCCACATAAGTTGAGGGTCCCTCGCAGGGAGCTCTTGCACAGGGATGTCCCACCAGCCCCTTGATGTTGCCAGTGGGTCCTTCTGGGCCATGTCACAGCTCATTCCATGGCATGAAGCCCTGACAGCCCAGAGGAATGGTCACCAAGGATGCTCTGACAGAGAGTGTGAATCAACATAGCAAATGTCAGGCAATGATAGAGCTGTGAGTAGGGTGGTTGGGTGTCCCTCCAGTTTCTAGAGGGAGAGGACTTGGGTTTCAGTCTGCTTCAGCAAAATGAGTGGGACGTTCACTGCTTTTCCCTCAGACATCCACTTCTCAATGTAGTAGGACCTGGGGAGTGCGAGAGGATGAAAACAAATGAGGCTTGCTTTGTTTGACATTTAAGTGCAGATGAACACTTCACTTTTGCTTGTTTTCCTTTTTCCCAGGTTCTATGATGTTTTGGTTTTACAGTCTCAGGTGGGAGACTTCTAAACCCAAGCTGTGGAGCATGAGTAAACCCTCATTTTTTTTAATTTTTTTTTTTTATTTATTTTTTTTAATTTCATCCTTCAGTAGCTATGAGAATAAATGTCTTATGTGGGAAGAAATGTTCATTTCTTCTAGAGAGAGATATCTTCATACACTTGACACAACATTCAGAGTCTGACCCCAAAACATTTGTATTGTCTCTCTCCTGCATTCATTGGACATTTGGTCAAAGGAGATGTCCCAATATCTCCTTGCAGCCTCAGTGTAATGTGTGCTTTGTTTAGGATTGCTTTCATTAACTCCTTTTATATTCTCCATAGAACTGAAAGGGTGCCCAGTCAATAAGAATTTTACTCTACAAATCTCCACTACTTACTGGAGAACACATTTTCAGTGGAAAATTTTCAGTATCTTCTACCAGAGGATAGATTTTCAATAGAATTTTTAAAATCAGTTTGCAACCTTTTAGCAATTGTGACTATTTCTCAAAGGATATGGACTATCTGCATCTATTATGAGAGGACATGCAAGATTTGAGGCTAACAACAATTGCAAGAATAACTTCTTGGTGTTTATTTTCTCCTCCTTCTGGAACAGATGGACACAGCACAAAGCCAAGATTTAACTTGGGCTGTTTAGACACCCTCTCACATACTTGACTGCAGGGGTTTGCTTTCTGCCCACAGTGCCTAAGCAATTCAGTACATCTATTGCCTGCATGGAAGGTACATAAATACCTGTGTCAATTGTCACAACTGCCCACATGACTATGAAAGCTGGTCCTTGTATGCCTCTGACTCCAGCCCATGGCTCTCGGTTTTTGGCCATCTTGAGTCTTTGGGACATATTTTTATCTCCTTCCTTTCAGGTGATACTAATGGCCCTGAGTATTTCACACATTCTTCACCAAATATTTCCTTTTTGAGGTTTCATCTCACTTAAAAGCGTAACTTATATAGGAGGATTTTTGTTGCAAAATAGGCTAAGCCTGAGTCAGCTGGCTAGGCTGCCAGTAGACTTTGTATTGCAGTCCTCCCTTCCTACATTATTTGACAACCTGAAAAACTGTGGAGTGATTCAGCTTATAAGACCTACTTACTGGCTGGGTAATTAATTTCATTCAGAAAGACTGGATGAATTGTTCTTTTCAAATTCCTGTGACTCTCCATTGACTATCAAGGTCACCAACCCACAGAGAGATGACAACATTTTTCATTTAAGAGGCACAAACCCCACCTTAAATGGTCTGCAAACATGCTCCAGCACTAGAAGCAAATAGAGCTATGTATCTGTGTACAAAATTGCAGCTGCATGGAGGACACTGCTGCAAAAGAAAGAAAAAAAGAACTCCCAGTGATGGTGGAAGAAGGTGGCTTAACTCCAGCCTACCCAATGCAAAGCTTCTGAAGAAATTTCCTTCCCTCTGAAGGGAATACACTTAAAGTAAAATCTGTCTTTATGAATGTTATTCCTTCTCCTGTCATCTTAAGTAAGTGTGTCTTATCAGCTCAACCACTCAGTTTATTTCCTTGGTTGTCAGGTGGTGGCAGAAAGGCAGGAGACTTTTGCAAACAGACCAGGGGCTGCAAGGTAGAACTGCTGAGAGCTGAGGGTGAGCAGGGACTGCCTCTTCAGTCTGCCCACCATAAGGAGCCCTTGGCAGATATTTTAACTCACACATTGTTACAATGGAAAATAAACAGTCGTGTGTGTCCAGGCTGATAGCAGACATCTGCCCACAGCAAGCCCATCTGTATGCAAAGGGCCTTCCTGGTTAATGTGTTCAGTACAAGTCCAGCTAATGAGACGTGTATTGCTTCATTGGCAGCTCTCCACCAGGCAGCAGTTTAGAACTTTGCCCCCCATTTTTAGGCTGTATTTGGTCCATACTGTACTTATTTTCAAGCATCATTTTTAATTTAAGGCAGGAGAGAACTTACTAGCCCTGGCAGAGTTAAATAGTTAAACTAGGGTCTGTCAGTTCCTCCTGAACTTTTGACAAGCAGAATAATATTGTGCTGTGATTAGTTTATGTGGAGACTTTTGGGCTCATCGAAACCCTGGGAGGAGTGCAGTGATTTCTGCTCTGCATCCATCAAACAAAACAAACAAAACAGACATTTGGGTGTTTCAGTTGTAATCTCATATGGCAGAAAGGGTTAACGTGGACTTTGAGAGGTTTAGGCCCCTGAGCATCCCAAAGTTGGAGGCTGCTTAATTATCGAGTTTTGCAATGTTTGGAAGCTGTTGCCATGTGCAGAACTTTTCACCCTTAACCACAGCATTTAAGTATCTCTGAAGATGGTGAAGATGGCAGGTGTGGATCTTGGTGGGAGCTGAGGATAACGCCATTAAAAGACACTTCCATGGGGAGTGTTACGACTCAAAGAGATTTCTCATTTGCATCTTTTATGATCTGAATGAGACCTTGTGCAATATTTTGGGGACCTCTCCCACTTTGTTTGGATGAGGGATGCTGTGTGCTGCACCTTCTTTTACTGGGAGGCAGCTGGCAAGCTGGAGGCAGCTGGCAGTTTTGCTCAGTTGCTGGGAGCAGTGACACACACTCTCCTGCTTGGTAGAGACTCCTCGCTGGATTTTATTTTGTTCTTTCTATTAGGAAATTAAAGGTCATGTTGGCTGAAGTAGCTGATAGCTCACTATTGTTTATGTGAAAACATAACACTACAACACTACTGCCGTGAAGACTCCTTAAGCAGGAAATTAATGAGAAGGAAAACCACATTCCTCAAAAAGACCCCACTGATTTGGATCACCCTGAAGAAAAGCTGTCATGAAATGCTTTCATACAGATCTAGACCCAATGAACAAGATCATATTTTCCTTATTGCTAAGGATATTAAAAAAAAGCATCACAGCTTGTGTTTGGGTGGTGAAAAATAATAATAGTACCAGTTCTTATATAAAATTTTTTCACCAGTGACTCTTACATCGAATCAGTACCTCTGGCCCCATTTCACAGTAGGAGAAATCGAGGCACAAAGCAGGAGAACAACCTGTCCCAGGTCACTCAGAGACCAGTAGTGGCTCTGCTGTAAATTGAGCCCAGGTCTTCTGAAGCCTAACTCAGCTCAGCCTGACAGCTGAGGTTTCTGATCTCTGTATATACTCCAACTTTGTGTTTTCATTGATTATTTTGGTTTTGTTTAAAAAGAGGAGATGTTTATTTCCCAAGCTCTTTTGCTTCCCACATAGCAGTTGTGATGGCAGATAATCCTACCACACTGCTGCCTGAGAGCATAAGATCCTCTCAAGGTCATTTTCCAGTCTTCTGGTTTTCCTCATCCTTGGCATATTTACTGGCCTTGCCATCATAGTTAACTGCAGTGGTTGTTCCTGGAATGGAGATGTGGAGAAGTGGGAAATAGCCAAGTCCTTCAGGCATGTCCTGGGAGAAGCCAGCCCCTCAGCCCCCTTTCACCTCAACACTGCTGATGGCAAAGGTCTTGTCACTCCTGGGAGAGTGGCCCTTCGTGGTGGGGAGATGGGACCCTGCAAGCCCTCCCCGCAGCTGGGCAGGATGGAGATGTAGCACTGCTTGCTCATCAGCGTCATGCCTGGCCGGCAGTTCACGTTCAGCCACCTCACAAAACCTCTGCCCTTGTGATGAGAAGCACCAGGGCCTGCTGTGGGAGGACCCAGAGAGCAGGGGAGCAATGATCTCCATGAACACCACCAGACTTGAGTATTTCTGTAGGCAAGCACCTTGCTTCAGTGGCTTCACGCCGCTCAGCAGTGAATCCATAGCTATGAAGAGCAAAATGACAGGGGTAATAGCCTTGCATTTCTGAGAATAGCTTTCTAATGGGCATCCTATCACTTTGTGGGAAGGAATTCCCACATCAGGTGAGACTTTTGTTGGGTTCTATTATTAAGAAGCAATGTTTTTAGTAGGAAGCTGGTAAAGAGGAATTACTTTGATCTTTGCTGGTTTAGTTCTACCCACTTTAAATAAAGCAGGTTTCAAAGGTCTCTGTAATAGAAAGTGTGACACAGAAAGAGTCCCTGCATAGTGAAAGCAGTAATTGATGATGGTTGAAACTGTCAGATTTGCTTGCAGCACTGATCATCTAGTCAAGGAAAGGACAATAAATTTCACTGAGGCCATCATGTTTCATTGGATGTGACTGGAGGGGGCCAGCTCACAGCAACGCAGCCACCATGGGCTTGAGTTGCATTACAGTATGGTGCAGCAACAGAAGAACATTCTTGCACCCACATCTGTAAAATTTCAGGCTGAGGGTGTGGGGATGCAGTTGCATGGAGCAATATTTAAGCCTTGCTCCTCAGATGGGTTTCATGCCTGCTATTGGTGCTTTTCTTGCAACTTCAGGTGATCACCTTCTTCTAGGGATGAGACTGGAGCTGGGCCCTTCTGCAGTAAGTGCCTCCTGTTGCAAATGTGGCTTCTGTTGAAGCCCATGACATTTGCTTGCCTTGCCAGACTGAGTCAAAGCCCGCTCCTCATTTTCACTTTCCATGTTTTAATGCAGGGTTGTTGACTGCTCCCACATTCCTAGAAGGATGTTTGTCATCAGTCACCTTTGTCACTACATTTAAATGTTGATGCTATGCCTGCTATTGTGGAGATGAATAGAAAAAATAAGGTTCAGGCTGTGGAGACATTTCATACAGAGAAGAGGGAGGGGAGATTTTCCCCCTCAGTGAGTCAAGGACTGTTAAGGCTGTGACATCTGCACTGGCAAGGCTGTGCTTGCATCTCCAAGGAAGTGGAACAATGCTTGTTGTTATTAAAGCCACATCAGGGTTTGTTTTATTTTTTTCTCAAGATGTTAGAAAGAAATATCTTTCAAAGGCAAGAGCAAATCTGACCAGACACTCCTCAGGTCTCCAAAAAGGAAATTATCTATAAAATCTAGTGCCATCCACCATTAACAAGTCCTTTAAAGGGCACAGCTCAGACTGGACCCCTGACAAAGGATGTGTCAGGATGGTGTGTGCAGCAAGTCATTGGGATGCTGTGAGAGAGGCAGAGACACCAGGCAGAATTAACCTCCCTATAACCCTGTAACCAGATTGCTCAAGTGTGTCCTTCCATTTCTTCAAGCTACGTGTGTTGTGAACATTGATAAATACAGTCTGGGGGTGTGAGTAGGGGGTTCAGTGTGTAAATAAAGATTATTGTGTACTTTTACAAGCTAATTTGTCATTAAGCTTGCTAGCAGAAGGTCTGTGGGACTTTTAGGGTGCTATTACTCAAATATATTACTTCTGAGGGTGGTATTCAAAGTATGTCTAGGAGTGACCCAAGATCCCTTCTCAGTCTGGACTGAAGAGGACCACAACAAGGCATCTGCCTGTCACACACACACATCCAGAGGCCACATCTCACAGACCCCAGCCCTGTGCTGCAGGTCACCAAAATCTAAGCTTGTGCCACCTCTGCTGACCCCTCTACACGCATAGAAATGGGAGCAATGAATGGCACTCCCGGGTATGTTCCCACTTCCCCCCCAGACCTCTGTGGCTGGTGCAGTGTTTTGGGGTGCCCTGAGTAGTGGCCAGGCAGTTGTGCCTTTGCTGCTCATCTGCAGGTGTTTTAAGCTCAGCAGGAGGGAAGGAAGAAAGGGGCTCTATGTCCCCTTCAAGCACTGCTTTCTTCTCCTTTTGTACTGCATTTTGCTCATAACCCATGCTGCCGAATGTCCCTGTGGAGCAAATAAGAGAGTCAGCCCATGAATACTACATATTTGATGTACAAGACTGATTTATAGGATCGGAAGCTAATTAGATTGCAACGATAGGGTGTAAGTGCTGTGTCACTCTTAATAATTGGGTGATTAATGTCAGTTAAAAATAAAGCTACCATGATAAAATACAGTGGAGCTGAAGATGGTTGCTTCTCATTAGCTACCAAGGACAGGGAACCCGATTTTGCAGAAAGGATGTTTAGTCCCATAATAGAAATCTGTGGAGATGTCCCAGGGGAGCAGATGAGTCCTGGACGTCGTGTGCCCATCCCAGCTGAGCGACTGGGGCTGTTGCACATACAGCATGCAGGAGGTGGACGGAGATGGCAAAAGCTGTGCTCATGAGCTCCTCCTGTGTAGGAGGTTGATGCTAGACATATTTACTCACAGAGGTCGCCACATTGACCTGAACAGTACATTTCTCCTGATTTAGGGGTTGCAGGATTGATGTATACAGCCAGACATTATTTAACAGACCTTGAAACATCACCAAACACACATACCTGCTGTATCTACCTGCTTTTCACCCCTCATTTGCCTTAAAGGAGTAAAGTATGACTATTAGGGTTATCTGTACCAAACAACTGATGATGTCTGGCTTGTTTCTGCCTGTGGGCTGCAGCCACTGCATGGTTTTGATCCTTCTCCATACCACATCCATAAGCACACATGGTACATAAGCTCAGATCTATACTTCATGTATTTCCGTTTCTGTTTGCTGGATGAGGAGCCCTGCCCCAAGTGCAAAGACACACTTGGCCCTGTGCTGCTGTGTAAATGTCAGCCTGTTAGAGGGGAGCCAGGAGGGTGCCAGGGACGTGTAAGAAGCAAGTGAAGCAGGAGAAAAGTGAATCTGTTGTTTTCGAAGCCTGGTGAGTAGGAGTCTGATCCTCCGACTCTGGTATTAGTTAATGGGATCTGAATGCTCAACTCCCACACACAGCTTTGAAAATTTACTCCATCTGCTCCATTTCTTGTTATCTTGCTTGGTTTTTTTTTCTCCTCCTAGCAGAGAAGATGGAGCCCTCTCTTTTTCCTGAGATAAGCTTTGAAAACTGTAACAGTTTCAGTACAAATGTTAATTTTACCAAAGCCAGTTTTAATACTGGCTTCTGGTTTCTTCTCTGAGGGCACTGTATCTACATTTTAAGAGAAATCTGTGTGGCAAATGAATGCACAAGTTCACAGATGCAAGGTAGCAGTAAAGACCAGATTAAAACCTTATGCTGTACTGATTTTATCACCAAACTCTGAAAAATGGATAGGGATCATCTACAAGGTCAAAGGATTGCATTTTATTGATCTTCTAGATTTCATTTTATTTTTCTTCATGTCCCTTTTATTACATCTCTGGCACACACAAATACATAAGTTGTTATAATTCCTTCAAAACATGCTGACTGGTGTCAGCTGGGTCCAGAGTGACTTACTGGTGCTGCTGATTTGAAAGGAATCTCGTGGATGAAACAACCACCAAAATCTATTTTTTTTTCCTATGATTTTTTTTCACCCTTTGTTCTTTCAGGCCTTTTTTTCACTCTTTTGAAAAAGTCTTGTCAAATGTTGTTCCCATCTGTTTTTTTTTGTTTGTTTGTTTGGGGTTTTTTTTGTTTTGTTTTTTTGTTTTTTTAATCTGATTTTTCTTTGTCTTTTCCCTTCTGCTTTTCTAGTTTTCTTTTGTTCTTGTGGATTTTTTTGTTGGCCTTATTAAATGGCTCTAGTACCAATAGCAGTGACATGACTTCCCATTTCATTTTTAGCATTTCACAGTCTCTGATAAAACAGAGCAGAAAATTTTTGCCAAGCTATTGATTTCCACGGAGTATCCTAGAAATACCATAGAAATTATATTCCTCTCCTTACATCTCAGTAAGGGAAACCCAGGCACTCTTGTGCTAAGGGAACACATGACATCTCACGCTAAGTTAGAGCCCTGAACTTAACTTTGTATTAATTAGCAAAGCAATAAAGACATTCTAGCTCATTATTTGTTAAAAGGCATACAGCACTTACACTTATGCAGCAATCACTCAGCCATTGGCAATACTGAGGGTACAAATTGCTTTCTAGATGTATTCCCAGAACATAAAACAAATACATCACAATTTTGTTTAATAAACATCACTACTTAATATGAGCTATACGGGCTTCTATTTATGCCATTTGCAGTAAACACAGCATTAAATATGTTGTCTGGATAAGAACTTGCCTAGGAAAACTTGAGTCATAATGCAAGCTGGGAGCACTAAATTGATTTTAAGTTAATCTGACATTTTAAAGGAAATTGTCATTATCTAATTCACAAGGAGCTATTCTGAATGACTGAAAACTGTTTTCATTTTGCTTAGATCTGGCGCTGTAAAAGGTCACACAGTTCTAAGCAGACCTCCTCAAATTACAAAAATATACTTGGAAAGATTTGCATCGATAGAATTAGAGTATTTAACTGTATTTTAATGAAAACAGTCAGTGTTCTTTGTCTCTGAAGAAAGGGAGGATAGAAAGATAAATCTGGGAGGCTAAAGTTCAATTACCTATTTCTCTCTGTGTGTCACTCACAGGGCTTAACATATAATTGACTTTTTTGATTTTCTGTTTGTTTGATTAAATTCAGAAGTAGAATGAACATTTTAGGTCAACCTAAAGCAAAAGTAATCTTTTTCATTTTCATTAATTCTTTTAAAACCAAATTAAACATTTATTTTTGTCCCCAAACAAAACACATACATCTTTATTATGGGGTTATATTAGCTACATCTCTAAATATAACCTCATCATAAGGTATAGAATTTACTGAAATGAAACATTTTGTTTCAATTTTATTTTCTTCTCATTAATTTTCCACTGGATGCTGCGTGCCAAATGTGCCAAATGTGAATAGCTTCAACCAACCTGTTTCTGTGGGGTTTTTGGTGTCTTGTGTTGTTGTGGCTGCATTCCTCAATGCTTTCATTGGAACTCATCTAAATACTTCAGACTTCTCCCTTGTTTTAAGCTCACTAGCTACAAAGCAGGGATATGGGAATTTTCTTGCCTCAAAAAAAATAAAATGGACAGTACAAGAAGGGAAAGGGGCTGTTTCACCTCTGCATGGTGCTGTCTATTCAAATACTGTTCCCTAAGACAGGACAAGGCCATCTGTTAAGAAATAGGTGCATGTGTGCAGCACTGCACCACTACTGCATCCACCCAGCAGGCTGGGGTTGCTTTAACTATGAGCAATGAGCCCAGAGGACAAGACCTTCTGTGCCCATCTGTGTCTAGGGACCTTGCCTGATGCTTGCACATCCTACAGGAAAATGCCTTAGCATTGTCTAAAGCTCAAAGGGGAAAAGTGTCTTGCCAGCTTTTTCTTACTCTCAGGAGATGTCTGGTGCCTTGGTGGTGTTTGGACACAACTGCACCCCTGCTCATTCAGGTTCCTCCCATCTGAGAGTGATCTAAGGATTACAAAATCCATTGGAGATTTTAAATGAAGGAATAAGGGGGTGTAGAGAGAGGTAATTGAGATGGTTTCTGGGAAACAAGGAAGAGTCAGTACCAGAGATAACTGAGTTTTCTGTCATCTCCTTGGCCTTGGAAATAGATTTGTTTTGGTATAAGGATGCAATTTCATGTTTGTATAGAACATCTAACACCCTGAAGCAAAAGCCTGACTGGATTGCAGAATATTATCATTTCCCTGGGCAGGACAGAGGAGATGTAGGTTTCATGGGTGAACTTCAGTTGCTTGGTTCCTGACTGCCAGATGCTGAGCTTGGCTTTTCCATCCCAAGGACACCTAGTTTGTCACAGGCAGGTAAAACTCACTGGCCAAGGAAAGTATAGTTTAGCCAACTGAAGAACTTGGTGTGGGGGATTTTGTTTGTTTGGTTGGTTGGTTTTTAAGCAGAATACGAAAATCTCTCTGTGAAACCTAAACGAGTCTCCCATGATGTCTTGTGATGGCCTCTGCAGGGAGCCATAAGTTCAAATAGGGAAAGCCCCAGTGTAGGCATACATGACCTGTGCACTGTCTGCTCAGCTTAATAAGCAATATTGGCCAAGAGAGTGTCTCACTTAATAAACTCAAGTAGGGTAATCAAGATGCACTTACCTTGAGGGGCTGAAGACATGCTCTGTTCAGGAGAGTGTTGGATGGATTGGGCTATTGCCCATAACCCTGGATGATCTCATGCTTTACGTGGACCAGGAGGGGAGTGGGGCACTCAGGTCTGTGTTGAGCATGACAGCAGTAGTGTAGACCTCCACTGAGAAGGCAAAGCACTCACATTTCTGAGCATGGAGTCCAGCTGGGATCTCCTGAGACGTGTCCTGAAGTCCTTGGAGAGACTGTGTAGAAGCACTATATCTTGAGATCTCAAGGAAACGCAATGACAACTATTCCTTTTCTTTTCTAAAAATCCAATGTTTTAGTCATGCAAAGGGAGTGTCATTCCCTGGTGACACAGACCCAAGCTAACACCATATTTTTTTCAAGATTTGACTATGTACTTTGTTAATGGCCACTCTAAAGTCACTGCTCTTCCATACTCCTACCTGTGCCACTTCAAATTCTGCTGAGGACACTGGGGAAACGAGAGCTATCGAGTTGTGATAATGGTGCAAAATTCACGGTCTGAATATTGCATCTCAGCATGGCCTTTACATATCTAAAGCACTTAGATGTTGTAGCCCTGGGACTGTGCAATGTCATGGAGATAACACTGCCCTCAGCTCAAGCGTGTACTTCCCCAAGCGACAGCATCTTCCAGAAATTAACAGGCATTTGCTTCTCCAAGGGAAGGAGCTACATGTCAAAATCCACATCTCTGATCTGTGTAGAAGAGCTGAAATATATTTTCTCAGTTAGAAGCTGATCCAAATCCTCCTTAATTTGGGTTGGAAAAATCTACCGAGCTCAGCAGCCTCTAATTTGGACACCCAGCAGAGCTGAAAAATAAAGAGCTGAATAAAATATTATTTAACATATATTTGCTTTAGAAGGAGCGAAGCATGGCTTTTCAGCTCTCTGTGTAAGCAAAGTGGCAGGTTTAAACTGCTGGTGCAAGCTTTACAACACTTCACAAATCAAACAGCCGAGAAGGGGGAGAACTGGGTGTATTAATACCATGTTTGAATCTGGAAAATTAAGGAAATAAAAATGCCACAGAATGACACTATAAGCTTCAGGGTCACATGTGTAAGTGGAGCCAAGTGTTGTGCCATCAGTATCCCTCAAAATGTGTTTTGCCATACTTGCTTTAGGGGGTGCAGTGCAGCTCTCCTGTCTCCACCTTGTTGCTATTAAATGTTTTCTAGGAACTCGGTGGGAGATACTACCCAGAACAAGCTGCAGTAATGTACAAGAAGATTTTTCTAAAAGAGGCACAGCGTCTCTGTAGTACCTTGGAGACACGATGTTTGGTTTGGGATACTTCTCTAGAGTGATAAAGACTGGAGATAAACTCCTTTGTTGTTCTCTTGAAATTCAGAAGAGTTCCTTGGAGTTGCATCTGCAAGATAAGGCACCCGTGGTCTGCAGGGGGGCATGACACAACATCTCCAGGCAGCCGTGGGTGGCTAAGTGCTGCCAAGAAGGTCAAGTCCTGCAGACAGCTCAGCTGGGTTACTACAGAGTCACAGGAGTTTGAACTCCCTTGGCCCACTGTGGGCACCAGGCCACTTTCCTACACTGTTTGGAGATGTCCCAGCTTCTTGGTGTTTGGCTGAGGTAAGTGCCCTTGGAGTATCTCTCTTCTGTACCTTCCTCCACTTTTGGGTTTCTGAAAGAGCAGCTGGGCAGCCTATGCCCAGCAGTGGCTTCTGGTTTGCAGACTCCTCTGGTACCACATCAGCTTGGTTGGATATCTCTTGGCTGAAATATCTCTGAGGACAAGGAGGCAGAAGAGCTTTCCATCTCCTCACTGCTCAGCACTGTGGGGTCTGTTTGCTCTCCATTTAGCAGTCCCAGGCTCTTGGGAGAGAGTTTAAACACATCCTCATGTTCCTCGTGCTCATGTGATCTGAGATGTTGAGCCCTCCATGGTCACCCCTGCACTACACTAGCATCTGATAGCTGTCACCTCTCTGCCCCATACTTGAAGTAGGAGCCAGTAACTAGTGTTAGAGAGATGGTGAGTAAGAGAAGCTTGATAAGCTGCTTTAATGACAAAGCCCAACGTGGGACCAGTAATTCTCTTGCAGTAAGCCACAGCTGCAGGAGGGCTGGGAAGCAGGCACCAGTAACAGTTTCTACAATGCTCTAAACTTTATCTATTTGACTCTCTTCTAAAATGGAGATTAATTTCTCTAGATGTGTGTCTCAGGTACCACACTTATTGACCAACAAATGAGAAGTGGTAAGGAACAAGTCTGTACACAGACCTGGTTGTTAATTGCTGAGGTCTAGAAAATAATTTAAATACTTTTAACTCTTCCTTTCCCCAGAATGTGACAGTTACTATGGGTAGTGTGGGCTATGGTCACTCCTGGTTTCTAACTGTAGAGCATCCCAGTCTAAGCTATTATCTGTCTACCTCACTTGCCAGAGACACCAGATGTCCAGAAGCCCCCGGCTGATGTGGTAACTTCTCAATATCCCACCAGTCTATGTTCCTGCCAAGGAAAAGAAAAAGCACATCTGGGCAAAACTGGACACAAAATGTCTCTGCATGGGACTGGAGCCCCAGTTCCTGGCTGCATAGAGGTGTGGTAGGGAGGACCTGATTAGATAATGTGGAGACCAGAAGTATCTTTAAAAATTGAGTTTTATGGGCAACCATAAACATGTAACTAGACTTAGGATTCATAAAACCAATATTCATTATGAAGCTGTTTTACTGTGAAATCACTGTTGGCTCTTTAATACCATTAAGCATAAAATACAGTTACTATTTTGCGAACTAATTGCCAAGAAAGCAGAGGCAATCTATCTTAGCATTTGTTTATATGCAAGGAGGTTTTATAATCTAATTTGCAGATTACAAGCCATGATATTTAAGGCAATTAATGGACTGAGCTGAATTGCTTACTCCCTTATGTGAGGTTTTCACAGAACATATTTCTGGACTAAGGAAGGGTACTTAAAATTCTGCACTCATTTCTGTTTATTAATGTCCATACTCTTCCAGAACTGTAGATGTTACCTAGTGAACACAGTTCTGCTTTTATTACTATTCCTATAAATTAGTTACTTGTAGCAGCAATTCATAAGTGAATAAAACTAATTTTCCTTTTTATTTTAAAATCAACTTCTGATAAATATGACACTGTTACTCTGACTACATTGTGAAATAGCAGCTGAATGCTAAACTCTTAACGCTTTGATGACTTGCTCTGGCAAGCATCAATATACAGATTGCTGTAAATATTCTAAATGCAGAGAGCCTTTCCATCTTGCTGCTGCGAGTGCATTTTTTTCTCTTCTTAGACCACTGCTCGTTCCTCCATCTCACTGTGGATTATGAGCTCTTCAGTGTGAGCAATGCAGACTTAGGTCTTGCCACAGCAATCACTGCTGAAACAGCCATGCTAGTTTGAGAGGTTACAATACTGTGCTGGAAGCCAGGTGAATAGGTTGTGAAAGTGTCCATCACTTTCATCTTCTTTAACCCTAGAGTTTGCTCCAAAACAAACGAGCACTCACGGTGTGATCTGATGTGGGAGTGGTAACTAGCTGGTAATAGCATCCCCATCTAGTAGGGTGTGCATACAATGCCTAGCACCCCAGGGTCATCTAAATCTCTGATGGAAATCTAAAATGCAACTGTAGTACAAACAATTTCATCAAAGAGACCAAGAGTGGGATGTTCATGATGACTTTCACAGGAATAAAAGCCCCATGTCTTTTTTATTCCTCATCCCAAGGCAGATGACCTACCTACCTCTTTGGGTACCCCATCCTTGCCACAGCTCTCCACTTTTACCTCTTTCTGGGCTCACCTCAAGCTGTGGCAGAAGGAAAGGGTAAACCTAAGGGAGGGCAGGTGACTTCTGGAAGATGGGACAGATGCTGGGAGCATTCTGCGTGGTCAGCACCCTCCAGGACCTGGGACCCACTGTGAGCCTGTGGTTTGCATTCACCCTCAGCATGAGAGTGGTGCTTCTGGGCTCAAGCTGGCAAGGCTGAGCTGAGATGCTCACAGAACATGCAACTGATAACACAGGTAGTTGAGGTGAACTCCCAAGGCTGATGCTTAAGCTGAAATTTGTTGACAATGTTAAAATAGTTGTCTAGAATTCTGTGGTAGCTGATGGAGAGAATCCAGGTTCTCCAGAGGGCACTCAACCTGTTTGAAGATTAATGGGATGTGTAACCTGCTCTCTAGAGCTGCATGTATTAGTCCATTGACTGGTGAAGGAGCCTTAATTGGCTATTTTTGTCTACACATTTTACTCATAAATTGTTTTCACTAGGTTAGGTGACTCGTGGTCTATGGACAGAAGCTGAGAATAGACTTCTCTCAGTAACACTTAAATTCAGTAGGTATTATTTGCTTCAACCTGTCTGACTTCCTGCCCTAAGGTATTATGCAGCAGAAAATCCTTAATATCCAGCCAAACAAAATCTGTATGAAGTCCACACTGTGCAGAAGCTGTTCTGAGGCTGAAAAGCAGAAGCTCTGTGAGGAGATGAAAGGGATTTCACAGGGGGAGCATAGGTGGGACTGAAGAAATGGACATCCAGTCCCTGGGTGCATTACAGACTCTCTTTGAGAATATAAGAATCTCTTATAGTGCTGCCCTAAAAGGACCCATGAGGCTTGAGTTCAAAGGTAGAACCTTCAAGCCTTCACCTTCCAGGCATTGAAAACTGGTCTACTTGATGTGCTGAGGTTTTTGTTAGAGGTGTTTGAAAAGGTCAAACAGACCCAAGGACAGTGCGTGGGGCAAAGCCTGGAGATTCCAGAGCCTCCATAACCCTTAGCCACTTTGGTGCAGTTTTGTACATCAGTAGTCAGCCCTGTTTGTGTCATGATTTTTTAAATGGGATTTGAGAAGGCCTAAATATGATGCAATGCATTAACCTGAACATATTTAAGAGGTGGATGAGTGCATAATGAGATGCACTGAGAAGAAGAGGATCTGAATGCTCAAGCCTTGCCCAGAGGAAAAGGGAACTGCATGATATGTACAAATACATGGCATAATGTTGCAAAGGTGTCAAGTCTCATCTGAACTAATGTAGATGTTGTTGGTCAGTGCTTTCAGTGAAGATAAATCCTAGCTGGTGTGGGTAGCAAAGTGTTTCTAATGGAAGAGACAGTCTTTTCCTTGGCAGACTGCTAGAAAACCCATAGAGGGCAAAAACAAAGGCTCAGAAAAATTTGATTATCTCAAATACATCTAGAGATGAACCGTTAGGAGCTAGAGATACTTCAGTTGGAATACAGTGTCAGCACAAAGATTAAGAGCTGATTAGGAATAAATGTATTTTGGAAGTTAAAAATATAATTTTTTTTCAGCACAACTATGCAGAGGTTGACTGCAGAAGAGGAACTACCCTTGATAAGAGATCACTCCCCTCCAGGCTCTTTTAAATGAGTACTAGAAGAAAATTTTATTTATTTTTTTTTTAATTGAAAATGAAATTAGTTGAAAAGTGATGCTTTATTTCACTAAGATGGCACTTGCACATGTGCAAATTAGGTCAAGCAGCACAAACACAGCCTGATAGATCATGCAGCAGCACTGGGGAATGCACTTTCAGAGAAAGTGCTGTCCACTCGCAGACTCCACACCCTGCACTGGGGCTCTGTGCTCAGCTGGACTCACCATATCTGAGTCTGCTGAGGCCATCATCTTATAAATGTCAAATTAATATTAAACAATCATAATATGAAACCCGAGGCTTTCAAATTGAGTAAGATGGTTATTGAATGTTAATGTTAATTACTATGCCACCATTAAGTCATACTTTGAGTTATGACATGTTTATTTTCTAGTTATTAACCTTCGGGCTTTCTTAAATTAAGGTTGTCCCAGTGCACCATTAGTGTTACATTCTCACATGCTAAATTAAATAGAATATAAGCTGGAATAACATTGGAGGTCAGCTTTTGGAATAATTTTATGTTAGATTTTTCTTCTAATCCACGTCTTTTCTTGCAAATGCCACAGGCTGTTTCATAAAGTAGAGGAAGTTCAGAGTTTTGCTGGGAACTGGGCTCTCCTGACTTGCTCGGTGTGGGCTGTGATAACTGGGTAGGGTTATATTGGGGAAGGGGAGCTCAGCCAAAATTCGATAGGTCTGAGATGTGTGAGTACCAGGCAGTTAGAGATCAGCCCAGCCATGGGCTGAAACAGCTGCTCATGGATGACAGGAGATGCTATGTCTGGTTCAATCTGCTCTGCTCAGGACCAAGGCTGCCCAGCCCCAGCTGAGTTCAGAACAGGAAGGTGGTATTGATGGGTGGGAGACACGGGAGGTGCTGCTGGATGACAGTAGAC